>NW_017278220.1:0-8374 GCF_001594065.2 Cyphomyrmex costatus
CTGGACACAAATTGATTCGACTGGACGTTTATGACGTGAACGATATCAAGGGGATTGAAAAACATCAGTGGTGGAGACACGCAAAGATGCGATCCCAATTTTTAACACTCTCAAGCGTGGATCGTAAACAGCGCATGGTGGATCGTCTTTTGGATAGTGTTGCCGACGATTTGATGAAAGTACCCGGAATAACGAAGGAAGTGAATAGTGTGTATTTTTAGTTGGAAGATTGAGCTCATATGTTCGGATCATAAGTTTTATTATTTTAATCTATTGTACTATTATTGTTACCTGAGGACTCCCTCCACGATCACATCCGCTGTGCGACCTAATAAATAGACACACGTGACGTAGCGTTATCGTTAGATGATTGTCCGCGATGGAACGTCTCGTCCGCAATATGCCAACATTCGTCGATTTGCAAGGTATTTATTTACTTTTTTAGGTTTTGTGTTTAGGTTTCATTTCTTGTGTACTCATTATTGCGCTTTTCTGTTAAGGTTTTCTGGTTAATAAACGTTTTGTCGTGAAAGAGGTTGCCGTTTTGAAGAATGGGACGATTCTCACGCATTATATATTTTTACATCCGATACCATGGAGACTGTTGTCCAAAGCCGATCAGACGCACGCCACATGGCTGACGACGTATCATCATGGATTAATGTGGAATGATGGAATGGTGCCGTATAGGATGGCAACGCGTTTGATTTCTGATGCTGTCGTTAGAGACAACGAGTCCGTCTTCGTTTACGTGAAAGGATTCGAGAAGCGTGAGTGGCTCGTCGATATTCTAAACAACGACGAGATTATTGTCGATGCTGTCGAACCGCTTGATAATTTAGATGACAGTGGTACAATGCGTTGCGGAAAACACGTAAAATGTTGCAGAACGTAATGAAGTTACATAAGTGGTGGTCGATGGAGAAGAAATAATATATTATGTCATATGTCCTTATATATTTTTATCGCTTTGTGGATCTGGTAAGTGAAAACAATAAGACATGTTTTTATGAATAGACAAGAAACCTGTTTTATTGTATGAAACAAATACATAATATAATGTTACATGTAATATTCTTATTGCAGTAAAAAAAAAAATTGTAACATGTAGATGTTATTTCTGGAAAAAAAAAGATCCGTAATTATACTTGTCTATTTGATCGGAAAAAAAATTGTACTTACAATTCCACATCTCCTCGTAGGGATTAATATATGGTTCCTCGTTGTACAATTGTGGAAGGTACATGTTACTCTGCTTCCACATGCATACAGCCAAGTCCCGATCCACATATCGATCATATCGTTTGTCGTGCATATGACGAATATTAATGAATCCATCTATATGCACGTTCCATAGCGATGTTTCTCCTGTAAGAAGTACAGTAATATAGAATTTATATATGTACGAATTTTTATCTGTATAAACATACCAATGGAATTACTTGAACACGTAGTTCGTCCCGTAACTGTAGTTCCACTATTTTTTCGCTGTCAACCAATATATGCTGGAAAACAAAATAAAAGGTATATGTGTCTACCTTTACATGTATTATTTGTTTTATTATTATTATATGAAAGACTTACCCCTTTAACTGGGAATGTATATCGTATTTTAAGTAAATCTCTTAAATTGCTCATTGTGGTATTCTTTAAGAACAATATAGTTGTCTACTACGAATCTTAACGTCGAAACCACTGTACTTATACATCATGATATAGCGATATGCAATTAGTTGTTTTTTCATTTCGTTATTATTCGATGCTTGACATTTATGCGGTTGGATGATATATTTGTTAGCGAAAATGTTAATTAGTACAGTTTATTTACGGAAAATAAGAAATAGATAATTATCGCTCTTTTCTTAAGAAAACAGGAAAGAGATAATTGTCGTCTTGCGATGACGCATCTGGTTACGCGCTATATCGAAACCGGTTATTGTTTGTGCTTTTTCCGTCGATAGAGCGATACATATATAAACGCGCATAGAGTATACATATTTTTCAATCGGAAACGCGCGTTGAGCATATCGGAATAGTATTTTGGTGAATCTCGCGTATTATGTCAAGTGAGGATAGTGACAGTGAATCGTATTCGTTTCTCGTACCTTCTCGTCACGACTTATTCGACGTGGACAACAACCTTTATTGTTTGGAGCGTCCATTGATGTCGAATGATTTTGCAGACATTCCAAAAGAGAAAAGTAATTGGAATGTAGCTACTTATCATTTACGTAGAGAGATTGGATTCCAGTGTCCGCGAGAGATCTTGTGGATGAAAACTCTAGTAGCATTGAACTGTCGTGGAACATATTATGAGGCAGATGCTTTGAATTGGGCGCATAGAAAGTACGTTAAAGGAAAACGCGTTCGTGATATACTTGAGAAAATTGAGTTTGAAATTCCATTAGACAATCGCGGAGCGACTTTGTAGATGCCTAAACGTTAATGTTAGAAAAAAACAAAGAAATGGAAAACGAGATGGAAACTTTGTTATATCGTGCGACGAAAGAAATGGAAAACGAGATGAAGAATTTGTTGTATCGTGCGACGAGAATTGACACGCTGAAGGCGTATCAAGCATGGGAGACTAATTGTGATGAGTATCGTAATTTGTTAAGAGAGATTTGTCGTACTCCACGCCAACCGATATCTACAGGTGTGATAAATTCTGCGATCGCTAAAATAACACGATTGGAGAGTGTTAGAAATACTTTACGACCTCGTTTTGTGCACGATGGTTCTGGTCATGCGGGATCGTCAAGGACAGATGTTGTGCACGATGGTTCTGGTCATGCGAGATCGTCAAGGACAGATGTTGTGCACGATGATTCTGGTCATGCGGGATCGTCAAGGACAGATGTTGTGCACGATGGTTCTGGTCATGCGGGATCGTCAAGGACAGAATTATTCCTATCATGGATGGAAATCGAAACAGCGTTCAATAATCGCGTGCTCACTGGTGCAGTTGTGAATTCGAATTACATTGACCCGCGACATTTTTTCAAGGATGCTAGAGACATCGTTATTCCTCAGATACGCTCCAATCTTCAGAAACACGCGTGTTTGAAGGTGAATACGATGTTCAATGGAGAATTCGTCGTTGATGACAAGAGATCCATTAAGAGTATTGCCACAAAGAATCATGATCTGTATGCTATTTCTGATTTGAAGAAGTGGTACGACAAGTATGTTATGGATGAAATTTTAATTGGACTGGAGGAGTTTCAGGAACGTGAGAGCGGATGGGTGTTATCGCGCATATTGACTTTGATTGTGAACGTAAACAAATACTATCCTATGCACTGTGGATGTTTCGTGAAGTTACCTCGACGTATCATTTTGAAGAGAGCGACAGTCAATGTACATTCATTTGATAACGCCTGTTTTGCTTGGTCTATAGTTGCCGCATTGTATCCTGCATCTAATAATGTCAATAGAACGTCACAATATCCGCATTATCTGGAGGTACTACGGTTTGAAGATATTACTTTTCCCGTAACCTTAAAGCAGATTACGAAATTCGAACATTTGAACGATATTTCCGTAAACGTGTTTGTCGAACGAGAGACAAAAAGGAAACGAGAGACGGAAAGGAAAAGGAGTACAGTTAACGTTACGATGAAAAGGAAAAGGAATACAGTTGACGATACGATGATCGTACCTCTTCGTGTTACAAAAGTCAAACGAAACATACACGTGAATCTGTTGTACGTGCAACATCAGCAACACGATGACAATGGTGTCGGACATTTCGTATTGATTAAGGATTTGTCGAGACTTCTCAGTTCCCAATTGAGCGGTAATTCCAGTAAGAAGTACATCTGCGACAGGTCAGTAAGGATTTAATTTTTTTTTCTTAATATTGGAAAGGAGAACTTGAAAGTGTGTTTTCTTACAGATGTTTACATTATTTCAATACGAGGGATAAACTGTCTAGTCATGATGTCGATTGCGCAAGGATGAACAAATGTACCGTTTTGTTGCCTAATGAAAACGACAAGTGGTTGTCGTTTAGAAATTACAACAGAAAGAAGCGACTTCCCTTAGTCGTTTATGCCGATTTGGAATGTATATTGGAAAAAACAGGGATCGACGATGACCATATGTCGAGATTCAACATCATAAAGTCTTCAGCATTGGATACTACGTACGTTGCGATTTTGACGAAACCATGTCGATGTATACGTATTTTCGCGGAGAGAATTGCGTAGAATGGTTCGTCGACGAACTGTATAAATTGACGCATCGCGTGAAGTCTCTCTACGTTAGACATTTGCGTATGAATCAGTTTACGACTCAGCAATGGCAGGAATTTATAGACGCGATTCATTGTCACATTTGTGAAAAACCGTTCGAGATTGAACATTTACGCGTACGTGATCATTGTCACATAACCGGTCGTTATAGAGGTCCTGCACACTCCGATTGCAATGTAAATTATCGAGATTCGTGTGTTATTCCTGTTTTTTTTCATAATTTATCTGGTTACGATGCACATTTTATTATAAAAGAGATAGCTAACAAATACGAGGGAACTGTTCATTTGTTACCGGTAACGAAAGAGAACTACATATCGTTCACGAAATACGTGAAAGATACTGTAAGAGGATCGTGGTAAGGTACAAACATGATGCAATTACGTTTTGTGGACTCTTTCAAATTTCTTAGTTCCAGTCTCGAGAAATTGGTGTCTTATCTCGACAAGAGTAACTTAACCATTACACGATCGATATTTTTCAATCTGAATGAACAGGAATTTGCTTTTCTTACGCACAAAGGAGTATTTCCGTACGAATACGTTGTTGTACCTCTCGGTGCAACAAGATAATAATTTGGGATTCGATCCGCTTAAAGGGTTGGAACCCACGAGGATAACGGGGACATTGTAAAAGGGTCGTCGAACAAACGCTCACCTCACCACACTTTCATTAGAAATAACCCCTTTTTATTTAACAATTTTAATATTTGATTACAAATGTTGCACCCTTTATTAATATGATTATTTATTATAGTAGGTTACAATTAACTTGAGTGATCGTAACTTTTATTTAATCAATGAAGTTGATTAATCAAATGAATATACTTTAAGTTACCGCTCGTGACTTAATTATTAGACCGGTCGGCGACGAACGTTATCGCGGATGGGATTTGACTCGGTTCTCGTGACGCGCGTAACGTACCGTTACGGTTAGATTTTAAGACAAGACTCTCCGCTCCGCAATTAGGCGGTCGCTTATATTGGGTTTGATAATGTCGCTTTTGGTCGCCGATCGGACCATATATGGTAATATTCATCGCGCTAGAGGCGCGATCACGTGATTAAAGAATCTGCAATCTTGCATTTCCGCTGTCGGTTGTCACGCCGAATGCAAGTAGGTATGATATCGCGCGCGCTATGGTCTTCCATCGTTGCTTTATTCGCGCGCGGTTTTCAGGAATGTGCAGACTTGCATTTCCGGTGCCGGTTGCTATGCCGGTTGAAATGAAATAACTGATAAAATAAGTGATAGCCATTCGGGCTATAACACCCCTCCCCCGTTGGAAAAGAAAAACGGAGGAACGGAGTTTTTCGTTAAACATATATATATTAGAAACGTGTGCTCTTACTTCGTTTTAATATTGATTTTGGAAGTTCGAAAGCAAAGCTTATGTCTTCGTCTGCACGTTCCTTTTTGTCGAGTTTGCTCCGTTTCTTTTTTCGTATAATATAGATTATTACTATTATTATAATTATTAATACTAGTAATACAGCAATTCCGCTAGTTGCCATAGGAGAAATAAAGTGTTCCAATCGGAACTGGAAGTTTTCGCTTTCATCAATGTTGTCATTTATCTTATCTAATTTTATTTTGAAATCTTTTAATTCTGCTGAGTTGAGATTGACTTCTTTTATTTTTATTGGTTCGTTTCTGTCGGTCTTCGTTTGTGGTTTGTCTTTTAAAAAAGATATATTATATTCTGGCATAAATGATTCTATTACTGTCTCGTGTGACGTTTTTGGTGACTGTAGCGTTGTGTCTGACGTTATTAGTTTACAATCTTCTAGTAAAGAAATTTTTCCTGTTTTTTCAATTGTTTTCTTTATTTGTCCGTGGTCTTTACATTTTATTTGAATTTTTTCCTTTTTTATTGTCGCAAATAACCATGAATGAGGATTATTTAGTGGTATCCATACGGTATTATTTGATGTCTTGTTTTCTATTTCGCAGTTATTATAATATTCTTTATTTCCTAAGTATATTTCTATCTCGCAAGTCGGATTTAAGTTCGCACGGCGTATTTCGAAATTCTCGCTACATATATAGTCGTTATAAATTGTTTTACAATTTTGGAGATTATTTTTATTAATTATTAAATATGACCGTCCTTCTGAACGGCAATTAACGGGTTTTTTATTTTTAGGTATACAAATACATTTTTGTTATGATTTACTGGTAATGGTATTACATTTATTAGTTCGTATTTCGGAATTGTTATTACAGGGAATTGCAAAATTGTGAATATGTATTTTGCGTCGCAATAGGCATTAATAGTAATTATTTTTTCTATCTTTGACCATTCTTCGTTTTTAATTCTGAAGGGGAAATGAAGGTCGTCAGGTAATTGTACATTCGCTTCTCTAAGGTTTTCTATAATATTATTTAAGGGTGTTAGTCTAGGATGTAGTACTCCTGTTCTTATAAAGGCTAAATACTCTAGAATGTCTTCCGCATCTCGCATTAAGTCGCTTAATATCGCATTACTTATAATAAAATGTTCGTGTACTCTATCTTGTTTTTCGTCTTCTAACAATTGTCCTCTTAGTTTTTTAGTCGCGTTAGCTAGAATATAGTCGTTTGTTTGTAACGTTTTTTCAGTATTTTCTATATGTCCTATAGTTGCTTGCAATATTTTTACTTGATTCTTTAAAGCGTGTTGTGTTACCAGTTGTTCGTCGTGTAGCATAGTCAGCTGTTCGTATATTAATTTTTCGTCGTCAGCGTCCATGGTACCGAATAGAGATTTCGCGACGGTGCCTATTCCGTCAATCAGTCCTCTTTTTTGTATTTTTGTTTGTCTAGTTGTAGAAATTATTTTTGTTATTAGTTCGTCAACGCGTTTGTATTCTTTGTCAATTATGAAATTAAGGTTTTCACAAGTGTCTCTAGCTGCACTTGCAGTAAGCTGGCACATATTTTTTGACTTCCGTATATATTGGTACAGTTGCGTTAGTCGTTTTGGTAATGCTGTAATATCGATTCGTATAACTAATTTCCATGATGATTGTACTAGTTCTAAGTTTCCTATTTTCTCGAAATATACCCCTGGATGGTTGACGAAATTTTCTATCTCGTAGAGTGTATCGCTTTTTACTTCTTCTACGAAGGCTTGTGCTTTCAATAGTGCGATTCTGAAATTGCAATAGTTGCGTTAGTTAATCAGCTTTTTATTTGATATACTTTTCTTATAGCATTATATGTCTTCTCGCTTCGTCCGGTTACATTTATATCTTAGTGTTATCGTATTTTATTACTGTCTTCGTCAGGAAGATTTTCATGGGAAGGTTTTTATGCGTGCGGTCTCGTCAGTAGCTGTGCACGTTTTGTATCGTTCGTTTCGTATAGCGTTTTAATTATGTGCGGGTCTAGTATTCCCGATATTTCATCAGTATTTATTGAGATGTTGCCGATTGTTCCGGGTTTCCGTGTGGGCCTTGCCGGAATGATTGACCATTTGCGTCGGCAGGGATTACTTGTCCCTGGTCGCGGTCGTGGTCGTGGTCGTGGCGCGCCTTTGGGTGGACAGGTTCTGGAGGGTTTCCTCCGTGAAGGTGGTCGCGGTCGTGGCCGCGCTCATGGAGGTATCCCGGAAGAAGTAAACCGGGGGGGTTTCCTCCGTGAAGGTGGTCGTGGCCGTGGTGTTGGTCACGGTCAACCTTTGGACGGGTGGAGCCACGAAGACATTGTTCGTGTGGGCGGTCGCGGGCGCGCCGAAATTTTGGCCCGTCTTTGCCCAAGTGATCGTGGTCGTGGTGCCCTGGTTGCTGATGAGCCACAACCTGGCCCTTCCACCGAGTGAACTGTGTTTACTTATTTTAACTTTTAGTGTTAGTTTTTTATTTTAATTAGTGTAGTGCATTTAGTTATTAGTGTATTCTAGTTTATACTTGGATTATCTTATTTTTATTATTGTATTTCTTCGTTGGATCCCTCTTCATTGGTGAGTTATCCTAATATTTTATTATTTTTATTTTTAGTTGTTTTTTAATTTTAATATTATTCTAATTTTCTATGTACGCTTTTAAGCGATTTACGTGCGTTAGCAATTTTTTACGCGCGATTTTTATAGTATAGTTTACGTCGGAATTTTTTTCTAAAATTACGTATGGTCCGGT
>NW_017278220.1:13615-27400 GCF_001594065.2 Cyphomyrmex costatus
TCACCACACTTTCATTAGAAATAACCCCTTTTTATTTAACAATTTTAATATTTGATTACAAATGTTGCACCCTTTATTAATATGATTATTTATTATAGTAGGTTACAATTAACTTGAGTGATCGTAACTTTTATTTAATCAATGAAGTTGATTAATCAAATGAATATACTTTAAGTTACCGCTCGTGACTTAATTATTAGACCGGTCGGCGACGAACGTTATCGCGGATGGTATTTGACTCGGTTCTCGTGACGCGCGTAACGTACCGTTACGGTTAGATTTTAAGACAAGACTCTCCGCTCCGCAATTAGGCGGTCGCTTATATTGGGTTTGATAATGTCGCTTTTGGTCGCCGATCGGACCATATATGGTAATATTCATCGCGCTAGAGGCGCGATCACGTGATTAAAGAATCTGCAATCTTGCATTTCCGCTGTCGGTTGTCACGCCGAATGCAAGTAGGTATGATATCGCGCGCGCTATGGTCTTCCATCGTTGCTTTATTCGCGCGCGGTTTTCAGGAATGTGCAGACTTGCATTTCCGGTGCCGGTTGCTATGCCGGTTGAAATGAAATAACTGATAAAATAAGTGATAGCCATTCGGGCTATAACAACGTTAACAGCTTCGGTAAGCTTAATGAAACGAGTTTACCACCACGCGAGGCATTCTACAGTTCGTTGACCGACGAGGATATTTCCGTAGACGATTATCAACATGCGACTGATGTTTGGCAACGTTTTCGCATTAATACTCTTGGTGACTACAGTGATTTGTATCTAAAACCGATGTACTTCTATTGGCGGATGTGTTTGAAAATTTTCGTGACACATGTATGGTGACTTACGGATTGGATCCAGTTTATTATGTTACTTTGCCGAGTTACACTTGGGACGCTATGTTGAAGAACACCGGTGTCAGATTCGAATTACTTACCGATATCGATATGGTGTTATTTATAGAGCGTGGCATACGCGGTGGTTTAAGCCAATGTTCGCATAGGTATGCGCGTGCCAATAATGTGTGCGTACCGACATTTGACCCTTCGAAACCTATTTCATATCTTATGTACTTCGATGTAAATAATCTGTACGGTTGGGCAATGATGGAACCATTACCATACGGTGAGTTTCATTGGGTTGACAACGTCGATGGATTCGACGTCATGTCAGTACCGGTAGACTCCGACGTCGGTTATATTTTAGAGGTCGATCTTACGTATCCGCATGTTTTGCATGATTCCCATTACGATCTTCCGTTCTGTCCTACGAAGGAATTACCTTCTGGAGGAAAATATGAAAAACTTCTAGCGACGCTGAACGGTAAAGAGCGTTATGTCATTCACTATCGTAATTTACAGCAATGCATTCGACACGGTTTGGTCGTCACAAAAATTCATCGGATATTACAATTTGCGCAATCGAGATGGCTACGAGGATACATAGAGGTAAATACGCGACTTCGAATGCTTTCGAATAACGATTTCGAACGTAATCTGTATAAATTGATGAACAATGCTGTATTCGGAAAAACAGTGGAGAACGTGCGCGATTATAAAGACGTTCGACTTGTAACAGTATGGGACGGACGATACGGTTTAGAAGCTATGATAGCGAAACCTAATTTTTGCAGTAGAAGTATCTTTTCTGAAAATCTAGTAGCCGTTGAGTTGCGTAAACTCGAGGTAACAATGAACAAACCGATATACGTTGGTATGTGTATTCTCGAAATATCCAAGATTCGTTTGTATGATTTCCATTACGAGCACATGGTGCCGTTGTATCGCGATAAATGCACGCTCATGTATACTGACACAAACAGTTTGATATACTTCTTGAAGTGTGTCAACGCGTATGAGGATATCAAACGTAATATAACGAAATTCGACACGAGCGATTATCCTGAGGATAATGTATATGGTATTCCACGTCTTAATAATAAAATACCAGGTTTAATGAAAGATGAAAACAACGGTGCGGTAATGACTGAATTCATTGGACTTAGAGCGAAGATGTACGCATTGAGAGTTGTCGGTATGAGCGATGTAAAAAAGATAAAAGATTTTTGAAACGAAAATTGCTCTAAGTCCGTATGATAACAAACGATACGTATTACCTAATGCAATCGGTACTCTACCTTGGGGACATTATAAAATACCCAATTTCGTGGACATACAATAAAATACCTTTATATTAACATGCATTACAATATCCATATATTAACATGCGTTATAATACCCTTACATCAACATGCGTTTATATTACACGATTTTGTGATATTGGATACATTACAAACAATTATTCATGTACTTCTTATGTAATTTTATTGTTCAATAAATATACACTTTACAAAACATCAGCTTTATTTATCCATGAATTATGAGAGTTGTCCATTCCCAACCATTTCACGTATACTTCGTTGCCTCGTTTACGTAATACTTTCTCCACAAGATAGACGTTCGGATTGGACACTCGTTGCAGTTCGTATTCGTAAAAACCACCGACTATCGGCTCTCCTCGATAATCTCTCAACAGATACGTTGCAGGATTCGTCCGTTGTACTTTGGCGATATGGAAAATCTCAGTGGACCAATTTGGTGTGTATCCTTTTTCAAATATCGTTTTGAATTTACTAACACGTACTGGATCGCCTATCCTGAATTTCGTTGGAGGAGCAATTTGCACGTGACTGTACACCGTCGACAAGAGACGTTTTGCAACGGGAAGTGTGACGTCTATCGGACGCATTCCAATGGTTCGATGTCTACTACGATTGTAATCTGACAATAAACGCGGCAATTCGTCGATCCATTTGTACGTGCCGTTCAACGTGACGGTGTGGAATACTTTCCACATATTATTTTTGAGAGTACGGTTGAATCGTTCCACTACCGACGCTTTCATTACCGAATACGTAGAATAGTGATTTACGTTGTGTTTCCATAAAAGTGTCTGCACGGTGGCGTTGTAGAATTCCTTTCCTTGATCTGTCTGTAGATTCCGCGGATATCGTTTGTCTTCGCGAAATATTTTGGATAACGCCGCGGTTACGTCGCTTCCGCTCTTGGTCTTGAGGGGAAATGCCCACGCATATTTACTCAAAACATCGATAACAGTCAAAATGTAGTTAAAACCTTTATTCGATCGCGCATAAGGACGCATCTCAACATCTGCCTGCCATAAATCGTCAAGACCGCGCACGATGACTCGTCGTCGCGGAAAATTTCTCCGCGCGGATGCGTGAAGTTCCTCCACGAGTCTCCGTTTCTAGACACTCATCTCTGATCCGTTTTGTCTTTTACGTTTCCTACTACTATTGACAACGATTCAATTTATGATAAATCCGGACTCGCGATTTCATCGATTATCGATAGAATTTCGTTGTCATGAGCGTTATTGCCAGCACTACGGGAGGCATCGAGCAACTGAAGACGGTCCACCAACTCATTCGGATCGTCCCAATGGACGTAATCGACTTTGTTGTCCGTTACCCTCATAGTTGTCGGCACACCCGCACCCAAACTCATAGTTCTGTGCGCAGAAACGAGTGGACCGATAATATACTTATACTTGTGTCCTTTTTGACAGACATTTCAGCGTTATGACGTCTGTGAGCATTAGTTGTCAACAGTATACTCTTGTATGTTTGCTTATCGTTCTCGGTGTAGATGTCGTCGTCGGGAAGTCTCTTGAAAATTAACTCGTACAGACCTCGTGTACCCTTATATCTGTTTCCATCGATTATTATGGTATCGTCTGTATCCACATCGAATTTTTTATCACCCAACATTGTACCGTTCTCATCGAAATAAACACCGTACACGTTATCGATTTCATTTCTCTTGTCACCACTCAGAAGTTCATTGATGTATATGTGTCCTAATGGTCCTAGCTGACTGTTTAATCTATCGCGACCTTGAGGTGTCCTTAAAACTTCTCTAACAAACGTTTCGAGAGATGGATCAGCATCGTTGGAGGTTTCGAAAACGTCCTCATCCTGTGCCGCGGGGAAATGAAGTTGCGAATCTATTGTTTGTGACATAACGTTTGACGACTGTTCTTTTAACGGAGATCGATTTTGTTTACTTTTTCTAGCAATTGCATCATCATTAACACCATTATCATCATTGTCGTTGTCGCTGTGTTCACGTTTACCTTTCGACGTTTTTACTTTCACATCTCCAATTTTCAACTGTTTGTCTCGTTCAGTGATATCGACAATTTGCCTCAACGGTTCTACGATCAGTTTGAATCTTTTCTCCAGGGCAATTTCGCTCTCCATTATGCCCGTTTTCAACGCTCTGTGTTTCTTACGAATCGACGCACGTGTTTTCGCAATCAGTTTTGCGGTTCTTTTGCGTTCGGCGATGCTATTCGTTTCGTCCATACCGACGCGCTGTCACAATAAACACTGTACGACTTACAGAATCGCGAAATTGTCGAAGCCACGTCTATACCTACCGTTCTGTAACGCGCTGTCCTTGTCTATAACCACGAAACCATATTTGCGTTGCCAACATAGATGACACAGTGTGCAAAATTTCTCGTACGACATATCAGTATTCACGTGATCGTTGTAAATGTGTTTCAGATTGGTGCCATCTTGTTTGAATAGAATTAGCAAATTGGCATTGTCGCGTATGAGATGCTTTGGTATTTTCGCATATGTTTGACAGAGATAAAAACAATTGACACTCACATGTCGACCCATAGCGAAGTATTCCCTGATAGTATTCTGCTTGTTGCAGGCTACGTCGTCGAATACGAAAATCGAGTTTGGAAGCGCTTCGCTAGGCGGAATAACGTCACCATTATTAGAAAAAGCATAGTAACCGATATCGTCGATCGATTCCAGCAGCTCTTCGAGATATCGATATTTAGGTTGAAACAAGGATTTCGAATAAACGTAAACGTTTTCGAAACGTAAACCATGTGGACTCTCTATCAGACTTAGCAACATATTCGTTTTACCGCAATTGGAAGGTCCGCAAATGATGCAACGAATCGAACTAGGTAATGCAGGACCGTGTCTGTAATTCTCTCTGACTATGTCACTCGACATCAGTCGCGTTTTCCGATCGAGATTCGATACTCCTATCGTTCGAGATTGTCGCACGAATCGCATTTGTCGCACTTTTGACGCGCGTGCGCGAACTTAGATGCGACAGGGGAAAGTCACGCGCTATTTATACCGCGAACAGACGAGCCTTTCTCACAGTCTATCATCTATTGTGACGAGTGATCATTCAATGAAAAAAAATGTTCATTCTGATAACGACAAACGCGACATTCTCGCTTTTACAGCCGAACTAACTGCAATACGTACCAAGGATCATCCTTCTGCGCGATTTCAAAAATTATATCGAAGAATTGTGGGATCGATTACCTGATCATATAAAAGCCGATACTGAGGTGAAACGTTGTCGTATGTATTTCGAGCATTATAATCTTCCGAATCAAACTACGCATATAAACGGTCCACCGCCTCTTATCAAGAATTGTCCCCAATGTCGCGTTGATATGCAAAAAATCGCATTGGAATGATACCTGCGCACGGCACGGGTTTACTGAACGCGACGATAAACGCGCTTCCGTTTGAATTACACATTCCTGGATACCAATTTTGCGGACCAGGTACGCGTCTTGCGAAACGATTAGCTCGCGGCGATCGAGGCATCAATAAATTAGACGCGGCTTGTCGTGAACACGATATCGCGTATTCGCAAAGCAAATTCGCCAGTCGACACAGTGCTGATCGAGCTCTCACCGAGAAAGCAAAACAGCGTATTACAGCAAGCGATTCGACGTTCGGTGAGAAAGCCGTCGCGACCGCCGTGTGGGTAGCCATGAAGGCGAAGACAAAATTGGGCATGGGTGTGAGAAAAAGAAAAAAATCAAGGAAAACGAGGATTTTATCTGTAGCGAAACGCAGTGGTTTTCTGCCAATTTTACCGGTGTTGGGTGCGCTCGGATCTTTGATCGGTGGAGCAGCTAGCGTGGCAAAAGCAGTGGGCGATCGAAAAGCCGCTCTACGACAACTCGAAAAATTACAACGTCACAATTGCGCGATGGAGGGTCTGTACATTGCGCGTCACACAAACTTGGAGGTCGCGTGAGGAAGAGAATGAAGAGGATAAAAAAAAACATCATGGAAGAAAACGGTAGAGAATCTTAGATTACCGATCTTCGGAATCACGACGAACGAGCAATTACGTCGTTCGGCGTATCTTTTAAAATTGCCATTCTTCAGAGGTGTATTCATGCGCGATGCGATGCCCGCGAAACCACGTCGTAACGAGAGCGGTATCTCGACGATTCGACAGCCCCCGGTACACACTGGGTCGCTTACGCGAAGAGGGGAAACGAATCTGTCTACTTCGACGGTTTCGGTAATCTGAGACCACCGAAAGAAGTGGAACGATATCTCGGAGGTAACATTGCATACAGCAGACGATCGTATCAGTCGTACGATCAAAGCATTTACGGTCAGTTGTGTCTACGGTTTCTCTGGGAGATCGATTGAAAGTGGAAAAAAGTCCTCGTGTGATAGATCGCGCTACAATCCGAACAGTACAGCGGTGGCTTTCGCGCTACGATCATGTCATTGACTCTCTCACTAACGGGAAAAAAGAGTGTCCTCGCGGCGAATTACTTCCCCGCTTTAGACTTGAGCGATAGCGAATACGAATTGGGTCTTACGAATTTCGAAACGTACAACACGATACCGAACGTCACCTCCTCGAATAATAAATTCCACTTCGACACCGACGATATTACGATCACGATTCCCGTAGGTTCGTACGAATTGAACGATATCGAAAAGTATCTGAGGACTGCTATAGTTCACAATACACTACCGAGTACTATCAACAATGACGAACTCGAAGAATTCGACGAGGTAGATCTAATATTCGAGGACGAAAGAACTATGGAACGAGCGAAATCTGTATTGATTCTTCGCGCGAACGAAAACACCATGAGAAGTGAGATCAAGTGTAAATATCTAGTGGATTTTTCCAAAACGAACAGTATCGGTTCATTATTTGGCTTTTCGTCTCGTATGTTACGACCGAACAAGTGGCACGTATCGAACGAACCGGTTAAAATTATGAACGTGAATATAATTCGCGTTGAGTGTAACATTACCTCGGGTGCGTACAACAACGACAGACCAGTACACACGATACACGAATTTGCGGCGAACGTTTCTCCAGGATATAAACTATCCGTTATTCCGGCGCACGTCATTTATCTCCCGGTCATCGCACGAAACATTACCGATATAACGATACGTGTAGTGGATCAAAACGGACAGTTGATCGACTTTCGCGGCGAAGAGATATCGATTCGACTACACATACGACGTAAACGCTAGGAAAACTATGTTCGAGGGTGGAAGATGCTCGTCCTGAACGATTCGTACGACGGAGTGAACGTATCGCAAACATCGACATTGTGGAAGCCATTCAAAAATCGATACAATCGAACGAAAAAACAAAAAAGAGGAGGTCGATTAAACGCGAGGAACGTCGCCTTTCTACGGTCACTCGGATTCGTCGTGAGAAATGAATCGTGACATCCTGAAGATCGGAGGTGCTCCGATCTTCGACGATCGCATCGTTAAAATAGAGACTCACACGTACAATCCGTACGCTAACACTACATTCGGATACAGCGATGAAATACGAATACCGATTCAACATCAGGATCTCTACACGTTACCGTGCGAAAGTGTACTCTACATCGAGGGAAAATTCGTCAAAAAACAGAAGGAAGGAAGTACCAACCAAACACCGAAACTGACGAATAACTGCGTCGCATTCATGTTCGACGAGATTCGTTACGAATTAGACGGAGTTGAAATTGACAGAAACAGAAACGTCGGTATTACAAGCACTATTAAAAATTACATTTCGTTGACAGCTGAAAGAAATAAAACGTTAGAGAATGCAGGATGCAAAATTACACTTTCTCTAGACTTATTGCTCGATCGATCAATAACAACATCTGAAGAGTTTAACTTCTGTGTACCGCTCAACACACTTCTTGGATTTTGTGAGGACTACAAACGTATAGTGATAAACGCCCGACATGAACTCGTTCTGATACGTGCGCGTAACGACAACAATTGCGTTATCGCTAGCGACACCGAGGAATTTACACTCACATTATCAAAAGTGCAATGGAAGATGCCGCACGTGATACTGAACGACGTAAACAAATTATCACTCTTGCGAACGTTGGAAAACGGACGATATCTCAGCATGGGATTTCGATGTTGGGATTTGTACGAGTTTCCTCTACTTCAGAGCACGACGAAGCATTCGTGGGCTGTGAAGACAACGTCGCATTTGGAAAAACCACGATACGTGATCCTTTCGCTTCAAACTGGAAAGCGAAACGTACTCTCTCAAGATATTACTCGTTTCGACGCGTGCGCGCTCGTCAACGTGAAACTCTTTTTGAACTCCGATTTTTTTCCATACGATGATATGAATGTGGATTTCGAACGTAATAAAGTCGCAACACTATACGACATGTATGCAAAATTTGCGAACTCGTACTACGGCTACGAAAGAAACGAAACTTTGTTATCACTCGCGCAATTTATTTCGTCCGCGCCACTCGTGGTGATCGATTGCTCTCGTCAAAACGAATCTGTAAAAAGCGCAACCGTGGACATTCGTATCGAATTCGAATGTAGAGCAAACATTCCACCGAACACCACGGCCTATTGTCTAATTATTCATGACAGAGTAATAGAGTACAATCCATTGACAAATGTCGTTCGTAAAATTATCTAACAATAAACATAACGATTTAGACGATATTATAGGTTAACTGTTTTTAATGTATGCTTCACAAAATAAAAATGTTGAAACGAACTGTACCACGTTTATTGACACTCCTACCGATTCATTTCCTGTGTCTATGTATAGACACATGTACCACTCCTCCTCCCCCATACTCGGCAGAATGCGATTAACGGTCGAACAGTACGTTTCCGCTGTGCACGTACGCCGCGATGTCTCTCGCTTACCTCGTCGCTTTCGTTTCCGTAACGGTATGCGCGTCGACGCCGACGATAAACAATCTCGTAAACACAGAAGTGATAGAATATCTGCAGAGATACGGTTTCCTGAACGAGGCAGATGTTACTACTCACACGTCGATCGAGGATGAAAAAATTAAAGAGGCTATCGCATTATTTCAAGAATACTATCAAATACCGGGTAACGGTGTATTGAACGATAATACGTTAGATCAAATACGAAAACCTCGATGTGGACTTCCAGATATGCCACTCCAGGAACAAAATACGGATACAGTGAAATGGAAAAAAACCCATCTTACGTGGAACTTTCACTTAGCGGACGCGAAAACATTGACACTCGCGAAATACGCATTCTCAATATGGGAGGCGAACACGTCTCTAACATTCGAACGTCAAACGTTAAATCCAGACATTTTGATATCATACCGCGGAAGCATTCACACATACGTCGACAGCAGATGTAAGCAAGTGATCTGTTCCGGTTTTTTTGACGGACCCGGTGGAGTGCTCGCACACGCGTTTGCACCTACGAACGACCCCGTGCAAAACACTGAGATACACTTAGACGTATCGGAACCTTGGCATATACAATTGAACGAAAGTACACCAGAAAACAAGCAGCATTTACTTTACACATTAACGCACGAAATCGGACATTCATTGGGATTATCACACAATTCACGCAGAGATTCTCTAATGTTTCCTTACGCCACCAATAAAGCCGTTAAACTCAGTATCGAGGACATTTTAGCTATTCAACGTCTATATGGAAAAAATCCTATTAAAGTACCGAGTATAAGATCTCCGCAGGTAACTACAGACACGCGTAAGACATCAACACAAAAAGATCTGTGCGATCTACCATATGTGGACAATGTACTAGTGTTAAATCAACGCATATTCGTCACTTATCGAAAGAGCATGTGGATGATAGCCATCAATGATAAAAGATACAAGGGACTACTAGCACTCAACGACTATCTTCGTTTTCTTCCGGCGAATGTTTCAATAATAAGCGCCGCGTATCAACGGCCATCAGGAGAAATTGTGCTATTCGCGAATAATAACATTTACATGATAGATTATCCGAGTTTAAAATTGAAAAATGGTTGGCCGAAAACGTATTCAGACCTACACTTTCCCGCAGGAATGCGCGTTAACGCAGCATTGGTCACCAACAGAGGACAAACGTACGTGATCTTCGATGGCGAGAGCGTAGCGTTGATGAATGAATGCGACATGACCGTTACTGAATATCACTCGTTAAAATCGATATTTCCGGGAATACCACCATCTCCGACTCTAGCCTTCCGATATATCGATGGTTCTCTTTATTTCCTACACAAACGTCAATATTACAAATTCAACGAGTTCACCCAAACAGTAACAAATGCCGATAATTTCGACATGAAACTACTCAACGTCAATTGTCCTACAGACGGACTGCTAAGAAAATTGCACGATCTTCTTAATCGACTGCTTCAATTAAGTAAATTACTCGAATACACCGCAGAGGATGCATTGGACGATTAACACGATGTTTTAAGTAAAATAATATATTACTACATGGTTACGCAGACGATCAGTGCGAAAGAACGAATCGTTCGATTAACATCGTGAGAGACAGGTACGCGATTTCAAACGACACCGACGACGACTCTCGACGTCTCATCGAGCGTACGAATGACGCGAAGATCAGAAGAGTTTTCAACAATACGGCAGCAAAGCATTTACTCACGGAGCATGATGGAAAAAAGGAAAAACAGTATGCCGAAATGAACAATATGCAGAAACAATATAACGAAAAAGCAGATAAAAAAGACACGTAGGTATTTGTATTTTTTAATCACTGTTTTGTTCTGAATTAATTTTTTTCTTTCGCAACAGAACCACAGTACGCATATTGAAACGAAGATATCCTTTAACTACTACCGGATACAAGTATCTGACCGTCGGCATCAACGTCAAATTGCCCTGCGAGATAACTGTCGTTCTTGGAGACAGTCACGGCAAAGAGATGTTCCTCTCACCGACCGTATGGAGCGAGCTCGTCGAACATAAACGCGTCATATTGCCGCTTTTGCAAACCGAAAATACAAAAGAAAAACACGCGCCATCGACAATATACATCGGAAATGTGACATTGCATTTCGGTCGAATTAACAGTATACCGATGTTGCGTCTTGATTCGACATCTTCACGAATGACCTTGTCAAACAGTACAGTTGTCAATTTATTCAATCTAGAATATTGCGTCAATCGTCTCATTTCCTCATTCGACAATGTAACCGACATCATAGACAAAAAGTACTCGCGTCTTCTCAATATCGCGGCTAATGTGAACGATTCTACGAAAATACAAAAAACCATATACGAAAATGAATATTTCGATCGCAACGACATAATCGATTGCGAACTAATCGCACTGATCTTCGGACCGAATTAAACGCTTTACGAATAAACATTTTTTTTTTTTATTATTAATTGTATTCACTCATGTATTAACAACACTAGAATCAAATAAAAAACCAATTTCACATTCAATCTGACTGAATTACACGACAAAAAATTAATGTATTTTTATTTAACGCATGCGACCCTGAGTACTATATGTAAATGAATCGCAATCGCGCGTAGCGCACGACGAAGCAAAACCTCAGACGAGCGACCTTGAATAAATTAATAGTAAGCGCGTAGCGAACGACGAGGAAAACGGAAAAAAAAAACTAACTCGGAGGCGCGAGCGCGTCTTCGAATAAATATATATACATTAATATAAAACAAAATAAGTGCATTGTATATAAGTATATTATTCAACTCAACAATTTATTTCTTAGTTTCTTTTCCACATAATGGAGAAGCCTGTTGAGAAAAGCATACACGCAACGATCACGCCGCGCAACGGAAAAGAGAGAGGACGAGAGAGAGAGATATATAGAGCGCGACGAGTGAGTCATCCGAGGCGCGACCTTGGAGGCGACAGATAGACCGAGGTCGCGAAAAGACGACGAAAAGGAAAAAAACCCGATCACGCCGCGCAACGGAAAAGAGTGAGGACGAGAGAGGGAGAGAGGGAGAGAGGGAGGAGGAGGAGATCGAGGTCGCGAAAAGACGACGAAAAAGAAAAAAGACCGATCACGTCGTGCAACGGAAAAACAGCGAAGACGAGGGGGAAAGAGATAGAGATAGAGCGCATCGAATGAGTCATTCGTCGAAATGAATTGTTTCCGGAGCGCGACCTGAAGGCTATAGATAGATCGAGGAAAAAAAGAAAAAATAAAGGTGAGAATCGTCTCCCGAGGCGAGAACGCGCGCAACGCGTAACGGTAACAACACAACAATAACAACAATAATAATTGACGATTAGTTTATTCGTTCCGTCGTAAAGACAAACTGAACATTCACCAACACGTTTTTTTCCCCTCATTATTTTCATTTTTTTTTTCTCCAGCCGTAAAGGTGTAACGACGATACGACGCGCGACCGAACGGAACGACGACGACGACGACGACGAGGAGGACGACCGACCGACCGACCGTCGCGCCGCTCGCGAGGATCTCGACGCGCACGCGTGATCAACGGTGCGAGCGCGGGAAGAGACATAACCTGTAAGAGCGCGCGCGCGCGGCGAGAGAGACATGACCTCGCTTCACTCGCCCGCGGCGAGCGCGCTTATGCTAACCTGATAACCCAACGCGCGCGATCACGTGACTACCACATGCGCGCGCGCCACTCCGGAAGCTCCGAGGGGGGTGCGGGGACGTAGACATAACCTGTAAATGCGCGCGAACATAACCTGTACAAGCGCGCGGCGCGAGAGAGACATAACCTCGCTTCGCGCGCTCGCCGCGGCGCCCGCGACGTCGCCATGGCGACCGCGCCTGGGCGCCCCCCACCACCGAGGCGCGACCTTCGTTGTCGATTTCCCGCGCTTTTTACTTTCACACGCAAACTCGCACGCACACAAACAAAAACGAGCAACGCCATTGGCTATCCCAGCCGTGGACGGTTCTAAATCACGTCTGTGTGAGTTGGAACATACCTACCTTTACTACTATGAGAATTAGAAAAATTTAGAAAAATGTATTTCAATCCTTTTAAATAATGGATATCCGCTGGAATTAATTTTCAAACAATTTAGTATACGAATTAAAAATATTAGTATACAAACTAAAAAAATTACTTCCACATTCAGTGATAATTCGGGAGAAAGTAATAAAGATTTAAATAAGAAAAAGTTCATCGTATTTCCATTTATAAATAGCGTAACATATTCAATTACTCATATGTTCAATGAATCAGTCTATAGTATTGGATACAGGTGTTTGAATAAATTGGATAGATTTATTAAAGTACTTAAAGATAAAAAAGAAAAAGGTAATAGTAATAATGTTGTATATAAGATTCCATGTGAGAACTGTAATGTGACTTATGTAAGACAGACAAAGAGGAAATTAAGTACTAGAGTAAATGAACATATAAATAATAGAAAACTTGATGCATCTAGACTTTCAGTTTTAACAAACCATGCATCATGTCTTTGACTGGAAGAATACGAAAATTATGGACTCCGAATCTAATTATAATAAGAGATTATTATCAAAGACATAACATATAAAAGAACAGTTAAATGGTATTAATTTGAAAAAGGATACTGAATCTCTCGATGACATATACGTTCATTTGCTTAAACGTGTTTCTGACGATGGATAGAAATGTAAACATGTGGGTGG
>NW_017278220.1:27994-39821 GCF_001594065.2 Cyphomyrmex costatus
TGTGTGTGTGTGTGTGTGTGTCAGAGACCGTCGTCAGAGGTCTGCCCCGACAGTACTATCATAGCAACAGTACAATCGTAGAAGTCGTGTGCCCCTTCGCAGGGGGTTGGGGGAGGTGAGAGTTACTTTAAACAGAAGGAGATGTAAAATAGTACTTGTTATAATACATATATGGCAGAAATTATACGTTAATATGTATAATTTCCGAGAAATGGTACGTTAATTTTGAAACTTTTTTTGTTAATAACTTTTTAACGGACAGTGACCGCCACCTAAAACCTGCGGGAGGTTACTCAGGGTCATGACCTTGACAACATATGTCAAGGTCAAGATCATCGGGGGTGGCTCCCCTAATCTATATATTTACCGGTTTATTGTTAATTTTAATTTGTTATACAAACATGTTTTTCGAATGTGTCGACATTCAACTGAAAAGGGAATCTGACCTAGCATTAACACATATGTTTGCAAATTGAAAAAGAACTAATGAGTTAGTGGACCTATTATTTCTGCCACTGTATATATATGTGAATATTATTTATACTTATATTATTATTTATCGGTATTTAATGTATTTTACAATTGTGTATGACGAACAAATAATAAAAACAGATTTATTGGCCTTTTATTCATCAGTTAAGAATTATACAGCTAGACATTTGGATAAATAATAAATGTAATTACAGAGGCCTAATATGTTACTCTGAACTGTATAAATATATATGGTACGTACACATCGGGGCCATCACGGATTATAATCCACACTCATTTTCGTTGGCGATAATCATTCACGATTTAACGAACACACATTCGATTAGTTATTATACGCGTATCGGCAGAAACGTTTCAAATTAGCAATAACAAATCGTCGATAAATGACACACACACATGCGCGCGCGCACACTTTCTCTCTCTTTCATGCATTGTAAAAATTACATACAGATGGCATCAATTTGATATAACATATCTTTATAGTATCAAAATAAATAGTCTGAATGCCATTGTTTTGTTCCTGTATCAATTGACTGCATCGATTCAGCTATCACGAGCGTTCTTGGACATTCCGCAACCATGGATTTTGTACTTTTCTTTAATCGAGTCATAATTACATTTTACGATCATTTTTGTATGTCGTATGCATCGAGTTAATATCAATCGACGATTCGTTCTTATGCTGATTCCACGTGGTCTGCATGATACCAAAATGGCCAAGATGATTGTTGAAATAAAACGTGGATTTATTATTTGTAGTTTGTGAAGCTCACACATACCACATTTGCTTCACCGTCAGTGAAGCATGAATCAGCGTGCAGTAATCGTAGATTATTTATGGCAGGGATTGCTACAAACTTACTCTGTTACACGTTTGATAATAATACTATTACTTTCCGATAACTGCTTGGAATCTGGGTAAGCAAAGACCGAACTTTGTTTCTATACCTGTAAAAATAGGCAGAGCTACTTGGTAGCCACCTATATGATCTGGATTCGTTGATCGAATTTCATCTGCGACTCCCATAGTAGGCACCTTTTGTTCCGAGCCAGTAGGTCGGCTGTAATATAGTAAAAAAATAATATAGTAAATAATAGACATAAATATCGTTACAGATTTATCAATTAAAACGCAGATATATAATACAAAACAGAGTTTGCAATTTGAAATGTTTATATATATATAAATGATTCATATGTATGTATATTAAGAAACGTAAGATTAGGGAGTATCAAACTTCATGGCTAGATGAAAATGTTTCTAAAGGATGGTTGGCTCCTTACCACCAAGAAAAGAAAACAATATGTACTGTATGCAATAAACTCATCAGATGTTGTAAAACAGATTTGATTCAACATTCACAGACGGTCAAACATATAGAAAATATAAATTTATTAATTAATAATGATGTTAATAAATTAACAGAATTATCACATAGAGATAAAGTTAAACGAGCCGAAATTAAATTAGCAACATTTTACGCTGGACATAATATCGCTTTTTATACCGCAGATCACTTAATTCCACTATTGAAAGATATTTGCACAGATCCTAAAGTTGTTCAAGATTTTGCATTAGGCCGGCTTAAACGTACATATATTGTTAAAGATATATTAGCAAAACGCGAGGTCGAAAAAATTGTCGATAATTTACAATGTTCTAGGTTTCAATTTTAATCGACGAAAGTACCGATATTTCAGATTCAAAATTAATGTGTGTTCTTGTTCGATATGTTTCCCCCGTAAACAAAAAAGTTGTGACACAACTATTAGAATTAGTTTCTTTAGATGCTAAAGATTGTTCCGCACGTAAACTTTTCAATGTTTTTAAAAATCTTTTAGAAGAAAAAAAAATTTCAATTAATAATATTGTCGGAATGGCATGTGACAATGCATCAGTTATGATTGAACGCAATAATTCTTTTATGCAACATTTAAAATTAGAAGTACTGCGATTAGTAACGTTAATTGCATTTGACATTCCTCCGCGATTGTTGCCAGTAAAGCTTCCGAAAAATTGCCTTCATCTTGTGAAAATTTAATTAGAAGTATTTCTACTTATATTTTGGACAGTGCGAAACGATGTGCAACTTTAAGAGAATTTCAAAAATTTTTCGAAGTAGAAAGGAATAAATTATTAAAATTATCGAATACTAGATGGCTCATTTTACAAAAATGCGTTGTTAGAATTCTTGAGAATTGGAACGTGTTACAAAATTATTTTATTTTAGCAGTAGTTGAAGATAAATTAAAATCTGCGGAAGTTTTATTTTATCTCACACTTTATAACACAATTAAAGCTTATTCTTTATTTTCAAAATACGTGTTGAATTTTTTTACAGCTGTAATGCTTTATTCCAGTCACGCAAAATTTTAATTTACAAATTATTTGAAACTAACCAATAATTAATTCGTCAATTGATTCAAAATTTTATGACAGTTAATTCGTTAAAATGAGTAATTTAAGTATAGACAATGAATAAAATATACTAAATTTAAAAAATATTTATGTTGGATCGGAATGTGAGAATCTTTTAGAATTATTACCTTTGGAATGTAAAAAACAAATTAAATTAACAAGTTTAGACTTTTATAAAACGACAATTCAAGAAATGCTAAAACGTTTACTGTACAAGGATTCTCTTTTTGAATATTTTACTTTTTTATATCCGAAGATTGCTCTTTACGATGAAAGTCGTATCTATAAAAATTAAAGATTTATCTCATATTGCTGTAATTAATAAAAAGATATAAATATTTCTAAATTAGATTTTGAATGGCACATTTTATCATCCATTTTTAACGACGAACAAAAAAGGCTTAGCTTCTTTTGAAATTGATGAATGTGGGGCAAAATATTAACACATAAAGATTTTAATGATGAAATAATGTTTCCAAATTTACAGTTATTAGTTGAAGCAGTTCTTTCTTTACCTCATTCTAATGCCGAGGCCGAACGAATTTTTTCTATCTGGAGACACGGTAGTGTCTCGGCGCTAAGCCAAGCGCGCGACATTGCCGTGCCTCCTTTACGCGAAACTGAGAATTTTTCGGGGTCGAGATGATCAGATCTCAGTAACGGCTGAACCGATCAAGTTCTACATATGCTCAATCGACAGGAAAAACTTAAATTGTATGATAAAAGTGCTTTCATTTATTTTCTACGTGCCCTACGAGCGGAGATATCGCGACGCAAAGTCCGGATCTGTAAATTTTCACGTTTTATTTTTAAGATACGTCATCAACGTCGCCGACCAAAGAAATATACTTCTCGTTTTTTCGATAATAGAGGGCCTTTGACTTTATGTGTTATCTCACTCTATCTATCATCTCACTCTATCTATCTATATCTAACCCATAGACTTATAAGATAGACGGAGCGTTCATACGAGAGAAGCTGAAGACTTGAAAGAGAGAGAAATAGTCGCGGAGTAGTTCTCTTCTTTTCTAGTAGTGAATTGATTGGTCGTCGCAGTAGGTCGGGGAGTAGCCAAGAGCAACGAAGATAGATATCCGAGAGTATTAAGTTGACTGAGAATGGTAACAAGAGCTTCGACGGATTGCAGCGGATTATTGTACATACATTAATTTACAAATTAAAAGTTGCAATTTTATAATGGTGCGGTCTTGCTGCATTTGAAAGTCAGAACATGGTATTCGATGAGATGTTTCTTTCCAACTTCTGCTCTTGAAAAGAAACAGACACGAAAAACTGAAAATATTATAGTATACATTACATATCGTACAGTAATTGTCTTCCTATACTTTTTTCCTATACTTTCCTATACTTCCTATATTTCCTATACTTTGGAAGTTCAACTTTAGCTTTAATACTTCTATACCTTTTTAATACTTTCTATTATACGTACCTTATTATTTTTATATAAAAATTTTATACATATACAAATTACATTAAAGTTTATTACATATTTCTGAGTGTGTATGTAATATAATAGAATTTATATTTTATTATAATTTACATATTTTCAAAAAATTAACCTTCAGCGTAAACTGTTGCTGTATTTCTATTTTCGAATAATAATTAAAAAATATTATATCTTTGCAAAACACACACTCGAATTTATAACCTCTCAGCACACAAACCAAAAGTTGTGACATTACGCAATACGCTCAAGCTGATTGACATGGGGTTGAAACTAAGATTGGAGAGTTGGTGACACGTTTCCTAACGAAAACGGGGGAAATGATGCGCGCGCAGCGAGCCCAAAACTGTCGATGATAACCTAAACTGATCGAATAAAATTCTCTTTTGTGCCGCCATTGTTGTAAGCAGTTGTAAGTTTCATGCAAAGAAAATCGATCCATCTTCGGTCTGATTACAGCACCAGAGTTCTCTCTGACAGCACAGAACATATATGTATAAAGGATTACAGTGTCGAGCACACAGAACATATATAAAGGTCGAGCACATGTCGAGTGAAAACGACTCTTTTTCGTCGAGTAAGAACGAAAAAATTCGCCGCCAAAGGAGGCATAGGGCAACGGTGAAAGAACAAAAGAAATTAAAACGGTGAGTGAACAAAAGAAATTAAAACATGAGTTTTTGGAATGAATGAAAGAGGTTTCTTACGGATGTTTTATTTCGTAGGGTCGAATCGCCGCTACACACAGAAGGTGTAGTACCTTGTATTCATTCTGCCAGGAAATATTACTTTCGATGTGCATTTCTGAAAATGTTAAATGCATAGCGTGGAGACGTTTTTTTTACTGGAACGGTGAGTTTGACGAATGTATTTATTGTGGTAATTTATGCAATTGTGTAATTGTAATGTAAATTATAAACTTTACAAGGTCATGAAGATTATATATGTTTCAATTTTTCTTTAACTTCAAATCCATTCTAATAATTGCATGTTTTTTCATAGGAAGTTTCGAGGTACGAAACTGAAACTGGAATGTGTGTGATTCACGGGGTTTGGTTGGCAGGTTGATTGGCAGATTATCACCAATAAAAACAATGTAACATTGATGGAAGACTGACTATAAACCAGGCTGTGATATAGATATGTTGTGATAAGTTGCGTAGTAAGTTTTGTACTAGTCATGGTCTGATTTCTCGCATACAGATAGCTTTACATTTTCACAATGACTCCTCAACTTAAGTTTTCTTGCCGATTTCCGGGATGCGACAATGCGTACTATTGGTGCACAGGTGGGACTAAGAAAATAAAAAATAAGCATTTTTATAGATTTACGAGAAACCCAGCCGTTTCGATAAAGTGGAAAAATATTTGTAACATTGATGTTACACAAGAGTGTCGTAATAAATTCATATGCGAAGACCATTTTCAGCAAACAGATTTCGTTAATTTTACTAGAGACGCTTTGAATCCTTTCGCGATTCCGTCGCGCTTAGAAACCGAATCGAACTTGATTTCAATACAGGATTCATCTCCTTTTGAAAACGATCCAGAAAATACAAATTATTTGCAGCCACTGAACTCTGTTGTTAAATCACCTTTTGTTTGTAATGAATCGCATGCATGTCCACATCAATTAACGCAATCAACGAAAACGATAACTGCAGTACCGTTAATGACACAGTCTATAAGAATACTCCCACCGATATTGACGTAACAAAGAGTTCATGCGAAAATGTTACAAACGTTAAAAATGTTAATTCCTACACTTGTTCAAAATCAGACAATATAGAAAACTGTAATCCGTTATATTATATACATGATAATACAATCGATGATATAAATAATAATAATACAATAGATAATGACATTCCAATTGTACTAACAACACCAAAAAAAAGAAAATTTGGTTTTTTGTCAGAAGCAGGAATATCCCCAAAGAAAATGACGCCGCGTAAGAGTCGAATGTACAAAGTTCAACGAAAAGTTGTTAAAACAATGTGTAAACTTAAAAAACAACTGAAAAATAAAACGGATGCTTTGAAAGAATTGAAAGAGTGCTACAATCGCGAAGTTTTCAAATGTATAGAGAACCGACTCAACGAGGTAACGAAAAGTTTCATTGATTCTCAACTACGAAATGTAGATCGGATGCCTTCTGCGAGAAGATGGACAGAAAAAGATAAGATTTTCGCATTATCACTTTATAAACGCAGTCCACGGGTATACAGATATCTGTCCACCTACTTTCAGTTACCATCTACTCGTACATTGCAGAATATTCTCTCAAAGATCCCTTTTGATACTAGAATTAACAAGCTATTACTGCAGCAATTAAAAATTAAAAGTGATGAGATGAATCCGTTAGACCGATACTGTGCTTTATTGTTTGATGAAGTGTCTTTAGACAACGGTTTTTATTATGAAGCTCATAAGCAAAAAATAATTGGCTACGAAGATCTAGGAGAGTTGGGTCGAACAAGCAAACCAGCAAATCATGCTCTGGTTTTAATGATAAGAGGTTTACGGAAATCTTGGAAGCAAGTTATATCTTACTATTTTACTGCATACACAATAATAGTTTAAAATCTTTAAAATATTATAATAATATCAAGTTAGCGACTCTCACAATTAAAACAATAAAAGTATAAAATAACCTATGTATTTGACATTATACATTGGTATAAAGGCTATAGAGTCATAGTGTTAGTTGTAATATAACTATACTTATTCAATCTAATTCGCAATCAGTGATCGCAATCTATTCCGGACGTTTCGGCAACAGTTTCTTGCCATCTTCAGCGATGATACAAATACATGTTTCGATTGGAAAAATATATATCCAAGAATAAACACAACCTTCGGCCAATAAAGTTCTTCAGCTCCTTGGTTACGGTATAGTTGTCTGAATTTTAGTATTAAAACAATTGTACATAAATTTTCTAAAAAACTAATACGCAAATATTGTAACTAAATTTTCCAAAAAACTAATACGTAAATATTAGAATAATAATTAAAAAATTCTATATGTATAATTGACCAATTATTATGCTTACCCTCAGATTAGCGCAAAAAATATTTATATACGTATGAATCAAAAGCAGCCTCTCTCACAAACATCATTCTTATTTTTGTGAACGAAGTACATCGAATTAATTAAAAAACATTATTTTCTGATCCAATAAATACTTTAACCATATTGATAGTGTCATGTTCTTATGACTGTTGAATTTAAACTAAGACAAGGAACTTAGTCTATATGTAATGTGACTTTCAAATCTTATTATTATTCTTGTCATTATTTATTAGATCTATGTATGCTTTGTTTAGCATTTCTGTGTCTGTCTTTAAATTTAACCCGTTAGACTGTTTTTTAATAAAAATCATCTCTGAAACTATGCGTCTATTATACCATCTTTCCTCATCCAAGACAGACACATTTTCCCAATCAAAATCGTGATTATTCATTTTTCTATGTTCTGAGACAACAGAAAGACAAGCCGATTTACCTAATAATTGTTTTTTGTGTTCATTAATTCTAGTCTTTAATTTTCTTCCTGTTTGCCCCACATATGAAGCATCACAGTTATTGCAATTAATTTTATAAACTACGTTCCTTTTTTGTTCAATAGTTAATTTATCTTTTTGTACTTTAATGTATTTGTTTAATTTGTTAAAACTGTAAAATGCAACTTTTTGGTTAAAATTATTTTCAAATAAATTTCTAAATTTATTGGCTGTCTCTTCTATGTATGGCACACAAAACCATCTAATTTTATCTTTTACTTGTATTTCCTGTGTGATCTTATCTGTCTCAGAATTAGTCTGTAATTTATTGTACTTTTCTATCAAAAATTTTATTCTTTTATTTATATTTTCGAATATGAAACTAATGGGATAATCGTTCTGTATCAAAATTTTAATTATCAAACTCAGATTTTTAGTGTGAAACCTTGGATGAGAAAGATGAAACACCTTATCTACTAAATTAAAAATGATACCTCTTTTTTGTGAAGTTGGGTGTTGAGAGAGATAATTCAAAAATCTGCCAGAAAACGTCGGTTTCTGATACCAGTCAAAAAAGAGAGTCGTCATTTATAATAATGGTCAAGTCTAAAAAGTTAATCGAGTTTCCTCCCACTTCAATAGTGAATTGTAATCTCTCGTGATATTTGTTAAATTTTTTAGTAATATTTTTAATTTCTGAATTCGAAATGCATAAAATAATATCATCTACATATCTATAATAAAACTGTATTTCAAAACCTAATCTCTCAATCACCCAACTTTCTAATTCGCTCATTACTAAATTCGCAATTATAGGTGAAATCGGTGAGCCCATCGGTGTTCCATACTTTTGTTTGTAATATTGATTGTCGAAAGTGCATACACAATTTCCTGTCTAAGTCTTAAGGCTATAATAAAGAACACAATATCTGAATTACAAGGAATTGGAATAACAGTAAAAGTAACAATTTGCGACCAGGGTTCCACCCAAAGAAGGGCTATTACAGAGCTGTGTGCTGAAAATCAAATCGATCCAACTCCATATACTTTTACTGTCAATGACGAAACAATGACGATTTACGATGTCCCTCATTTACTAAAATGTACGCGAAATGCGTTACTGAAGTGTACAATTAGATTCGATAATAATAGGATTGCAACATTTGAACATATAAAAACAGCTTTCGAAATAGACCAGACAAGACCATTTAAACAACTACACAAACTGACAACACAGGATTTTAATTTCAAAGATAGTTTCATAAAAATGAGAGTGAAAATTGCTGCACGGCAATTGAGTGCGACTGTTGCTGCAGCAATTAATTCAATGACAGCTTGTGGAATTATGCCTTCTGCAGCATTGGATACGGCAATATTTGCTCAATTAATTGACGATCTCTTTGATTCTTTAAATGGTCATAAACAATACGACGATGATAATAAAATGTATAGAACTGTGCTAAAAGATGGCTCTCCTCATATTAAGTTATGGAATAAATTAATACCTGAAATAGGTGCGTGGAAACTGATTGATTTGAACAACGGAAAAGATATTACAAATACTTATCCATTTGCGAAAAACTGGGTAATAACAATTCAATCTATCATATATTTATGGGAAGAATTGCAAAAGCTCGGCTTGCATTATTTGAATTTAAGAAACTTGAATCAGGATCCACTTAAAAATTTATTTTGCACCATTCGACAACATGGCGTTCAGAATTCCAATCCCACCTGTCACCAGTTCACTGCCGCATTAAAAACAGTTGTTTTAAATAAGTTGGTCGCACCAGTATCGAAAGTTGCGAATTGTAAAGACGACAATTGCAACAATTTAGAAAATTTTGGATATTTTTTGCGGACGGTTGCTATCGAAAACGTACAATTCAAAGAAATTGAAACATTCAAGAATATCGAGTCACCTTTTGTTGAATGGATCAATTTCGAAGAATTGGATATTGGGGAAAGTCTACCCCTGTCATACGTGTCGGGCTACATCCTTAAAAGAGTTCAACTTCCAGACGAAAATTGTGAACGTTGCCGGGCTGACTTATTCGCATCGCAACAAGAACAACATCACTTGTTCACAATGTTCAAAGAACATGGATCAACTGATTCATTAACATATGCAAGTGATCAGGTCATTACATTAGTACAAAATCTTCACGTCAGACTGTACCGTTTTTTAGATGCGAATGGTCACAAGTTGCAATTAGAGTGCGCTTTTAAGACTGATTTTTACGAGAATTATAATAGCACTTTCTGCGAAGCACACAAATATGATCGATTAATTGTTGATAAAAGTGTTACGTTTTTAATATTTAAATATGTCAAAGATCGTAAGAAATTAAAAGAACGAATTTCCGGATATTATGAAAAAATGAAACAGTTCAAATCTGCATAAACCGGGAGGACTTCAATTACCTATATTCCCGATTGCATACATTGCTCACTGATTTGTCAATTTAAAAATAAAATAATCTTATTGATAAAGAAGGAAAAAGTTATTAGGCACTGGCCGATATGAGTAGTTGTGCAATCGGGAATATATAAGCAAACGGGATTCTCCCGCATAAACCGAGTTGAATTTTTTGCTGAATTTTTGATTAGTGCTGTTTTCTAAAACTTTCTAATCCAAATATTCCTTTTAGTTTCTTACGAAAACATTGAGATTTTTATGGGCCACCACAATTTTTTCACTTTTCACATCGCTAACTTATTCAAATTATTCCTTTTACTTTCATAACTTTAAACCAGAGTATTTTCGGTTAGCGAAAGAGATTTAGATTAATTTGGCCCAATACTGACTATCGTCGCGAAAAATATGTTTTTATTTTCTTTTGATTTGTCTAATTAAAAAATTAGTTTTATTTTTGGAGTCTTTGTTTTGGATTACTTGGACGTACAATATATTCGTTCAATTCGTAAGATTAATTAATTCATCCTTGTCAACTTATAAGTTTCAGTTTTTTATTGTAAAATGACTTCAATAGTTTCAAGCCAAAGTATTAGGTGCAATTGCGAAGAAAGAGAAATACAGTCCAATACTGTTTCGTTTTAAGCTGATTCGTTTTTGTTACGTAATTTGTAAGATTACATACAGTTTTATTTACATATAGTATTAGATATATTATAGTATTAGATATAGTATTACATATTGATTACATACAGTATTACACATGGTATAGATTAATACAGATTACAAATTTTTTTTAATGATTGTTAAATATAGAAAAATTAAGAATTGTTTGTGTATTAAAAAGTGTATTATACATAAAAAGTTGAAAATATACATTAATTATTTTCTGACCGAAATGCCGTCTTTTTGTGTTACAGCCATTCACATATGGAGCATTCCACGCCAAGTGGGCCACCCATTTTGCGAAGTTCCATGGATTTCGTTCATATTGCGTGAACTTGAACAGTTTGATGAATAAAGACTCTATGCCAAATAATATACCTGTAGGTCAACTGGTTACCGAACTGTAGAACCGTCAATTTTTGGGCTTTCTCGTTGCAGCGCTCTTTTCGCTTGTCGTTAGTGGGCATGAAAGGCAATTTTGAAAATAAAGTGCAGACGTATTCTTATAGAAAATTGAACGCTCTTTCACGTAAGAATATTATTTTTTTGATCAGACCGGTTTACGATGATGTTTTTCAGTTTTGAACTTTTCAAAATGGCGGCGCGACTAAAAAGCCGCTCTCAATTTTCTTTTAATACAGCTCAAAATGTAGCTCCAGATCTCTACTTTGTTACTCTAAAAGGACTTAATGGCACACGCATTCGTTTGGGAGTAAGAGCTAGGAAAGTGAGGAAAATGAGTGGTGCGGCAGGGGGACGGAACGACATTGCCTCACTTTCCTAGCTCTTACTCCTAAACGAATGCGTGTGCCATTAAGTCCTTTTAAAGTAACAAGGTAGAGACCTGGAGCTACATTTTGAGCTA
>NW_017278220.1:40209-40971 GCF_001594065.2 Cyphomyrmex costatus
AATAAAAGTGTGGTGCAGTGAGTGTTTGTTCAACGACCTTTTACTATCCTCGTCTTTCCTCGTGGGTTCCAACCCTTTGAGCGGATCGAATCCCAAAATAATATCTTGTTGCACCGAGAGGTACAACAATATGTATGATATATATAGCACTTCTGTAATTCATGTCCTAACCACCACGAGCGTGACGATCGACTTTGTCTCCCTTCATTTAACATTGAGCTTGCACTTCTCTTTATATATGTTCTGTGCTGATTGATCCCCCACAGCCATATATGTAATACTACTATATGGCTAATGGGGCGTGGTTTGCGATCGAAACACTACGGTGCCGCCAATGCTAATTTTGTCCTTATTTATGTTCAGTTTGTTGTAACGCGCAGGCGTCAATTTGTTGCGCGATATACTTATGTAGCACTCTACATGTGATATTTTGTAGGTTATTACAATCAGTGATTCCAGTAATTTCAATGAATTAAAGATTGATTTTGCTCACTATTATCCCTTGTAGAAAAGTACTACTGAGCACTAGGAGTATTTTGAGGCACTACTGTACTACAGCATTACTCAGCACTACTGTACTACTACACCGGCGCAGTAGTGCTGTAGTAGTACAGTAGTGCTGAGTAGTGCTGTACTACTACAGCACTATTGTACTACTACAGCACTACTGCGCTGGTTTAGTAGTACAGTAGTGCTGAGAAGTGCTGTAGTACAGTAGTGCCTCAAAATACTCCTAGTGCTCAGTAGTACTTTTCTACAAGG
>NW_017278220.1:41851-48827 GCF_001594065.2 Cyphomyrmex costatus
CAAAAAATGTAACTCGTTACCGTTACAGTTACCAAAAAAAGAAAGTAACGCAGTTACCAGTAAAGTTACCAAAAAAGTAACTTGTAACTGTAACTTCGTTACAAGTAACGAGTTACTTCCATTCCCTGCTTATAAGTCTATGATCTAACCAGCAGACCAGTGTTGCATGGTCACATATATGATGACGCGCACGGTTTAAAATCTTATAATTAAAAATAAAATATTATTCAATATAATATAAAATGGCGTCGAGTGGCTCACCGCTCTGTGCGATTGACTCGCGATTTGTAGACCCGAGTTCAATCCCACGTGCGCCCAAACGCGATGATTTTTCGTGTTTAATGAGCCAAAAAATGGCTCCACCTGGTGATCAAAAGATCTATGATCATCAGCGCCGTTCGGATTCGGCGTTAAACTGTAGGTCCTATACATCAGTATACATATCAGTAGATATTTGTCTCTAATATCTGACTGAGGTAGGATTCTGTGGACCAATCACCCACAAATCCGAAAAACAATCTGATTCGAGAAACGAATATAGGCCTCGGACAAAAGAGGTCTATAGACGTCCTATGCTCCACATAAGCTAGGAGATAAAAGGAGTCGTTATCGTTATAATATAAAATATTTATTAATAATACATACATATATAATGTTATTATTGTATATATTGTGAAATATCGAAATATAGAGAAACTATGTGTCCAGGTATTCACTATCGAGGAATTAAGTGTCTAGATGTTGTCTATATGTTCGTCATCGAGGAAGTAAGTGACTACGTGTTTGATTTCGAGGAAATGAGTGTCTAGGTGTTCACTGTCGAGGAAATAGGTGTCTAGGTGTTCGCATTCGAGGAACTAAGTGTCTAGGTGTTCGCCTTCGAGGAAGTAGGTGTCTACGTGTTCGACGTCGAGGAAGTGAGTGTCTAGGTGTTCGCCTTCGAGGAAGTGAGTGTCTATGTGTTCACTGTCGAGAAAATAGGTGTCTAGGTGTTCGCATTCGAGGAACTAAGTGTCTAGGTGTTCGCCTTCGAGGAAGTAGGTGTCTACGTGTTCGACGTCGAGGAAGTGAGTGTCTAGGTGTTCGCCTTCGAGGAAGTAAGTGTCTAGGTGTTCGCCTTCGAGGAATTGGGTGTCTACGTGTTCGACGTCGACGAAATAAGTGTCTAGATGTTCGCCGTCGAGGAAGTAGGTGTCTACGTGTTCGACTTCGAGGAAATGGGTGTTTAGGTGTTTGTAAGAAACAATGTGTCGTCGTCGTCGTCGTATTTTATTTTCAGATTCAGATTGAAAGGAAAGGCCTGTTATTATTTTTTTACAAAACAGTAGGAAGTGAATTTTGAATCTTCCCGATTTAATGTAACCGTCTGACGTGATTTAGGGACATGATATCACTTTGTTAGATTCACACATTTTAAAATCATCAAACGCTCCTGGTTCATGGAATTACCCTGAAATTATTAAAAGATCTCTTCGATGTCGTATCAAATAAGTTTTCTAATATATCTATTAATTGTCCTCTCTTTTCTCTATATAATTATAAAAGAACTGATTCTTTGTGTTCCATTTTATTTTCAGATTTATTGAAAGAAAAGGCCTGAATCCAATCTGTCAGTATATCTTTATATTTAACAGTCATCTCAGTATTATCCTATGAAATAATTTATTATTTATCGGGTTTCTATTATAAGTATATCCTGCTAAATAATACATTATTTCATAGAATAATTTTGAGATAACTACCAGACAAATAAATAATATTAAAGTAAAAGAGAGAGGCAACTCACAAACTAAACACAGTGATGAGAAAATCAAGATTACGCCAAATATAAAATTATTTGGTTTTAGTACACATTGCCTTTTAAGGATAACAAATATTTTTCTGGATATTTTAGTAAATGGTATATAAATATTGACAGATTGGTACAGGCTTTTCCTTTTAATAAATCTGAAATTATAATTCCGTACAAAGAATCAGTTCTCTTGTAATTATGTAAAAAAAATAGAGAGAACAAATTAATAGAGATTCTAAAATTATCTGATACAATATTGATTCCAATCGTATCAGATATGTTTAGAATTTCTATTAATTTGTTTTCTCTATTCTTTATATTATATAATTGTAAAAGAACTGATTCTTTGTACCGACTTTTTTTTCAGATTGAAAGAAAAAGCCTGTTATTATTTTTACAAAACAGTAGGAAGTGAATTATGAATCTTTCCGACTTAATGTAACCGTCTGACGTGATTGCTGACCTGATATCTTTTTGGTACATTCACACATTTTAAAATCACCAAGCACGCTACTTATTCATGGAATTACCGTGAAATTATTAAAAAATCTCTTCGATATCGTATTAGATAAGTTTTCTAATATTTGTCCTCTCTTTTCTCTACATAATTAAAAAAAAACTGATTCTATTGTTACGTCCAGACGATTCTCACGATTCTTTCTTCCGGAAAGGTCTACAAGTGACGAGATAGCGAGACCATAAATAAATAACCGACAGTCTGGCTGTCGTCTTACCAAAAATCTAAACAAAAGTACTCGCTATCTCGCCATAAAAATTATTTTAAGACAATTCGTTTACGAGCGTACGTGCACGAATTGTGAGAACACGAATCACTTCCTCGAAGTCTCAGCTAGAAAAAGTAATAAATATACACTCTACTGTCACCGAAAACAGTAAAGCCATTCACTCTACTGTCAGCCAAACTGCGAATGATTCTCACAAGTTGCGCTCGTAAAAATTAAAATCTGTCATATAGCGAGCCTCGCGAGAAAGGGTGCACGTGCATTTAGTCGATGCGGCCCCTCACGTACATTAAACAGATAAGGCCATAACACTTAAGATAGCGGTGACATCGGTCAAACTCCTTCCCGCCCACAAGACGTGTCCTAACTCCCAACCAATCCTAGGGCTAGAAAACTTAGCCCTTTGTTTTACCGACAAATTTCTCCTCCCATCAGAGCCCGACAAATCAGGGGGAATCAGTATAAAAACCCCGATTTTTGGGTGCTCGCGGCAGTTCATCGCAGTTTTTCCGAGTCGTCAAGGGCAATTGTCCGTGTCGTAAGACCGAGTCGATTGTCTGAGACGCATCTCGGAGCGAGTCAGTTTGCCCGTGCGTCGGTCAGACGCTTAAACCTTCGTCGGTTTTATCCGGACGATACAGTGTCGCGGTGGTTGTTTAACATTAACTACCAGAGTCGTCCATTGCTCACAAGGCCTCAGCAACATACCGGGTACCGACTACCAGCAACGGCACTGATTGTGAGATCCAGTACAATCAAAGAGCATCTCTTCAAAGATTCTACCGACAGTAAGCCTGCAATTTTTTATTATATACTAAATCGAGTAGAAAAATTACTATCGAACTCGATTTTCATTTTTGACGAAAAGAGACCTAATTATCGTGGCTCTCAAACCGCCAACAGACCGACCATACGAATAGCAATGGTTCAGCCAATAATTAGCAGACCCACCGAGCAACTGACCGAGCCGCCACTCACCTCTCATCATCCTTCCAACTTACCGAATTTTCCTACTCCCCTGTTTCAAGTCCCCTGTCTCCTCCTGATTCCACAATCGCCACTCTCCTGCCAATACGTCCTTCCCCTCTAGAACCTCGCCCACCAACTCTCCATATTCTTTAACCGACCCACCACACACACACACACACGTATATATACACCATATATTAATTTAGAAATTGTAATAAATTAATTATGTTAATTATATCATTAATCTAAAACCTATTTGTAACTATTTTATTTCATTTAATAAATAATATTTCAATGTTCTTTTTACATTAAAGATTATGATTGTGATTTGATTTAAAAGCAACCTTCCCCGCATTCCAACCGTCATCCCTGAGATCGCACTCGGTCCATATCCCAGGCTATAATGATTGAGTTCCTTGGCCTAAATTTAAAGGACCGACGGGCGTACGGTTCGGGATAAGAGTCATAGTGTGCCGTATACAAGTATTATAGTATGGCACACTGACCTAATTCCGTACCCTTTTTAGTGCGTCCGACTGTCTCTCGTAACCCTCCGCAGGGCGAGACGATCGGGAGACACATCTGGTGTCAGTTACGTTCTTCCGAGGCCTCCTCCTTAACCCAGAACTTCCCACGTAATAAAAATCCTGAGGCTTGGACGTAACACTATATACTGTATTTTATTTTCAGATTTATTGAAAGAAAAGGCCTGATCCAGTCTGTCGGTATAATATACCTTTATATTTGATAGTTATCTCAATATTATTCTATGAAATAATTTATTATTTATCATCTACGTTTTACAATATCTTTACAAGTATATGCTAATAAATAATACATTATTTCATAGAATAATTTTGAGATAACTACCAGACAAATAAATGATAATACAGTAAAAGGCAAGTCTCAAAATAAACACAGTAATGAGAAAATCAAGATTACGCCAAATAAAGTATTATTTGTTTTTTTTAGTATTCATTTTCTTTTAAGGACATTGACAAATAATTTTCTAGATATTTTATTAAAAGATATATATCAAGATTACGCCAAATAAAGTATTATTTGTTTTTTTTTTTTAGTACACATTTCCTTTTAAGGACATTGACAAATAATTTTCTAGATATTTTAGTAAAAGATATATACAGACAGATTGGGTCAGGCCTTTCCTTTCAATAAATCTCAAATTATAAATGAGTACAAAGAATCTGTTCTTTTATATTTATGTAAAAAATAGAGAGAACAAATTAATAGAGATTCTAAAAATATCTGATACAATATTGATTCCAATCGTATCAGATACGTCCTACTACTCATCATTTTCACTCTCCTTCATATATAATATTGTATATACAATATATTTTTAAATTATTCTTTAAATCATTTTTTATATATATTTTTGATACATCTGTACTTTAACATAATATATTAGCACGAAAGTAACTGATATTAAAATATCTATATAAATATATAATTTATACTAACTTTGATACATTGCATCCTCCCTTCTTTTATTTCACTATCTTGTCATATAATATGGATTTTTCCCATAAAATATATCGTTTAATTAACTAGTCTTTAAAAATTCTATCTCTAAAGATCTAAGAGGTACCATCCTTATACACTTATTTAATTCTAATGACATGTATCTTTTGTATGTATATACCATATAAACTTACCTTTTCAAAAAAAAAAAGGTAGAAAGAAGCGCTAAGAGTGAATTTAAAAAAGCGCTAAGAGTGGGTGCTGCTGGACAAAAAACCATTTGGGCCAGTTTCATCAACGTCAATTACTTAATCGACTGTGAAACTGACCAATCACATTTGCTGTTTAGTAGAACCATCTTTAAAAACCTACGTGATATTATCCTTATTTAATTAATTCCGAGGGGTGAACCACTAGGTAGATCGTGCGTACACTAGATTTCTAGATTGCAAGATTTCAGAAGATTTGCCAGATTTCACGGAATTCAAAAGATTTCACAAGATTTCATAAGATTTCATAAGATTTCATGAGATTTCAAGAGATTTCATGAGATTTCAAGAGATTTCATGAGATTTCATGAGACTTCAGAGATTTCATACAATTTCACAAGATTTCATAAGATTTCAAGAAATTTCATGAGATTTCAGAGATTTCATGAGATTTCAGAGATTTCATGAGATTTCATGAGATTTCAGAAATTTTAAAAATTTCGTAAGATTTTAGATATTTTGTAAGATTTCGTAAGATTTCCGCATTTTTATAAGATTTTTTAAGATTTTATCACTCTTTTTAAACTATCAAAAGGTGAAATTATCTAGGTGAAGTTAAATTCGTTTTAATTTTAAAATTTAAAAGCATTTTATTGGCTATGTATTACCTAGTAATAAGATATTTCAAATAATATGCAGCAATAATACTTTTGAATACAATATCCATAACTAGAACCGTATTCCGAAATACATTGCCAATGTTAAAACCGAGGTTAAAACTCTATAGAATACATGATATAAAAAGTGTAGATTTTCAGTATTTGCAGGGAACTACAAAAAAAACTGTCATAAGCGGGGAGCACATATTCCAATATAAAGGCATAATGTACAATACGCAAGGAAATAAACCAATCAGAGTCCTCATTTCTTTTGTCACGAAACGAAAGACACTGATTGGTCAAATACCTTATGCCTTTTCTTATTCAAGAATGTGTTTCCCACTTTAGTCTAGAAGCGCGCGTGTTTCAAACACATCATGTTACTCAATTCGGAACAATCCTACTATATGCTCATTGACACAAATAACGAGGATCTCATAGGGTGCGTTCCGTTTCTCGCATGGTGCGCATAATACATCGTTTATCCTTGTTGCTTACTAAATATTAAACAAGGACAATGGATGCATCATGCGCAACATGCGCGATACGGAACCTATAGAAAACGATATTAGTATTGAGATCAAGTGAGAATTGAATATCAAGTGAGAAAACAATATTTATTACGTTTTTCAATTAATAATCCATCGTTTTGATATGTGATGTAGTGATATTTGGTAAACAGATAACTCATGAAAATGTGAAATAAGGTGCCCGTATCGTCATTAAGTGCAGATCGAGCACGTTGTTGTCGCCACGTTGGTAGACATGGCGTTTGTCGCGGCAAAGTCATAGCTGTGTCATATTGTCGTAGACAAACGTTCATAAACAGTTTTTGTGATAAAGTTTTAGTGAACAAGTGAATAAATATTGTGCTATGTGTGAATTCTGAAGAAGGTTGGTAATTTTGAGTATATAAGTGAATATGACAAATCGGTTCAATAAAACACGCATGTTTCTATCTGTGATTGTCTCAAGAGAACTAGCTATAACATTAAATTTCGTTGCTTTTTTCAAAAAGATAACAATTAATACTCATCTCCATATGTTTCTAAACACGTATGAGTTACATTTTGGACGAATAAACGGAAATATTCGATGTATGCTCGAAGGAAAATTTTGGTG
>NW_017278220.1:54098-69728 GCF_001594065.2 Cyphomyrmex costatus
CCCCCCCCCGCACCCACACCGTCGAGAGAGGTCTGCCCCGACAGTACTATCATAGCAACAGTACAATCGTAGAAGTAGTGTGCCCCTGTGCAGGGGGGGGGGTGAAAGTTACTTCGCGTGGAAAGTTCAACGTTTCTGAACAGGGACAGGTCTAGAATAGTACTTCATATCATACATGTATAGCAGAAATAATATGTTTATTTTAAAACTATGACTGTTAATAGCTTTTTAACGAAGGACGAGCGACGGCTAAAACCTGTTGGAAGTTACTCAGGGTCATGACCTTGGCATATGTCATTGGCGGGGGCTCCCATAAACAGGATATTTACCCCGATCTTGATCAAGTTCGGTCGTCGCTTTAGGATCTCCTTGAAACAACCTAACTTCCGCGCGGATCAGCTCGTCGCAAATTTCGTTAGTCGCCAGAAGAGGTTCGTACGGGAAGAGAGAATGCAGAAATGATTGATTAATCTCGACACAGTATTTACAAGACAACAGACAACAACGTTTATTTTGTATTTTGTGTGATGTACAAGTGTCGGCGTGCGTGTGTGTGTGTGTTCGTGTAGTTTACAAGTATTCGTGTATACTGATGTGTACGCAGGTGTGTATGTGTCTACGAGACGGCAGACAGACGGAATGAATACAATAAAAACGAAAGACGCGGACAGAAAAACAGCAAATAACGATTACGGCGCGAGTACTACGAAAATGCGTGGGATTTCCGAATCTCAAGACGGACGCGGGGCGCGGTCGACGGTATAACGATACAAATACGCGTACGCGAGGTATACGCCAGCGGCGGATGACGGTCGCGGCGTGGATAACGCGGTGGGCGTTCCCTCTACGCAATGAGGGACGCTTCGCGGAATGTAAAAAGGCACGGATATACTAACGACCGACTGCCAAGAACGCTTGGCGGAGGCAAAGAACACTTTACTCCCTTTTCTCGTCGGTGCGCTAGTTCTAGAATAGGATAGCGGTCGCACGGGCGATCGACTGTCAAGAACGCTTGACGGAGGCAAAGAACACTTTACCCCCTTTTCTCGTCGGTTGCCGGTGGACACGAAGGATACTGGCGTACGGCTGTCGAGAACGCTCGACGGAGGCAAAGAACTCTTTGCCCCCTTTTCTCGTTGTAACGCTAGCGGATCAGGATATCTGGTGATCGACTGTCAAGAACGCTTGACGGAGACCAAAAACACTTAACCCCCTTTTCGCGTCGTATCACTGGAGCTAGGATCGGAGCGGAATTTGTAACGGAGCGGCGGTTAGGATAGAAGAGAGCTAGCGGAGCAATAATTACGTATTTTATACTAATTATTGCTGGGTTCCCGCTAGGGGCGCTTACAGTGTCGGACGTGCGTCGAATCGTTCCTGCGTTTTTCGCGTATTTAGTGCGTCAGGGTTTCGTGTTTTTGGCCGGGCGTATTTTCTCGTCCCTTGTGGGCGTTTCTTTTGTTCCTCTTAGTCGATTAAAGTCCCTTAGTTGAATTAGTGCAGTGTTTCTTGAGGCGAGGCGGCATGGCCTCGTCTTCTGGGGGGGGAGAAACGATCTTTCGTTCACCCGTGCCGGGCGCCGGTTTTTCCCTTAAACCTTCTACTTTAATCCCTGACTCTCCATCTCCAATCAATTCTTCCCCATCTATGCCATCAGATTCCCCTGATGTCATTAATGCTTCTTCTAAGCTCTTAATTGAAGCCACCGATAAAGAATCGAGCACTTGTGCCCCCTCTTTTCCCCCTTCGAATAATGCGTATGCTAATTTCGTTGTTGTGTCAGACGAGAATCTCTCCGTCTCAGATAATGCGAGTATCATAACATCTGCTCAAAACATCCGCAGCACCTGTTCATCCCCAATGGACATCGACGAATTGCCTAAGCTCGCAAGAAAACGGCAAATTCGAGATACTATTGAAGGTGAGCCCGCTCGAATTATAGAGGAATCTCCCGCCAAGCGTGTTCCAAGCGCATGCGCAAGTGCCTCTTCTTCTGATACTGCTAATGGCACAATTAGGAACACTCAAACTCAGGTTAGTGGTGTTACAAACACGGGCGGCAGCGCGAGACAGCATAATCTTACCATTGGACAAAGAATTTCGCCTCGATATAGTGTCCGAGACCCCGGGCCTTTTGTCGTCTATGTCTACCCTATTAATAGGGACAATGCTATACATCCTACTCTTATCAGTAGGTTAATTGTCAAATCTGGAATCCCTGACATTTTAGAAATTAAAAAAATCGGTCGAGGTAAAGTTTTAATTGAAGTCAAATCTGCTTCCGCAGCTAATCGCTTAGTTGAGAATCAAGCTTTTCCTCAAAATGATTTGAAAGCATTCATTCCAGCCTATAAAGTTCTCAGAACGGGTATAATTCAAGATGTTCCACAACAGATTGACATTGATAATATCAAAGAAGACATTGAATCCTCCAGGGCCAGAATCATCGATATACAGAGACTCAATCGCAGAGTCGTTCGTGATAATAAAGTTGAATATCTTCCTTCCAGGACACTCCGGGTTAAGTTTGCAGGACAACTGTTACCGCAGGAAATTTTTATATTTAAAGTCAGGCACGCTATTCGTCCGTACATTCCTCTGCCAAGGATGTGTCATTCGTGTTATAGAATAGGACACGTAAGCAAAACCTGCAAGAGCTCTCCCAGATGTTTATTTTGCGGCGAAGGCAAACATAATACTACTGGCAACACCGATTCAGGATATACGTGTCATATGAAGGATGAATCTCCAAAGTGCATCAATTGCCAAGGAAGTCATTGGGCAAATGATAGCGTCTGCCCACTAATTGTTAATCAGAAAGCTATTGTTAAAACTGCGGCTCTTGAGAATATATCCATTGCTGATGCTAAATCTCGCATTCAAGGTGGATCTTCCACCCCTCACTCCTCCCAACCCGCTCATTTGATTAGAAGTGATGCTAATTTTCCCAATATTTCTCGCAAGCACGATCATGGTTTTGCAGAATTAAACAATAATAATTTCTGTTTTAGACGGAATCGATTCTGGTGATACATATCAAACATATGCAGGGGTATTGGGATCTCGTTCGCATCCCCACTCTAATAAGATCAACAATAGCAGTAATATTTCCAGGGATCACGTTCTTCCGCACTTTTCCAAGCAAAGGCCTGCTCGTTCAACTGTTTCTGCCGGTCCTGGCTATGATGCGAGAGCTCATCAGCAAGTCCTCCATGAGATCAATGGCAAAATACCCTATTCATCTGGTAATGGTGTTGCTTTCCAAAAAGACTCCCTCCCTCAGAGGCCGCGCCTTGGCGCAGATTACGGTAAGGAATCTGGCTTTGGCTTTGATTTCTCCGGCTTGTTTTCCATAGCCAAGAATATTCTTACGCATTTTCTTAATAACGATTTAACCAACGCATTTAAAGATATTATGGCTCTGTTAGAGAATCTCGGAAATCTCTTCCGTTCTGGAAAGGCTGAAAAAGATAAACCCAGGAGTTTGTACGATGAAACCTCTGAATGCGCATACGATTCGGATTGTGAGACCTGTTTTCGGAGATAAATTCTCAAACTCGCAGTATTATTTGAATCCATCCGACTCTTTACCATTACACGTCTCGACTATGCTTAATGATTGTCTTTCACCCCCCTCGAAAGGGCTTACGCCTACGTTAATTTCTACAACTTCATCCCCGCAAAGAATTCGACATTCCGGTCTTAGTATTATACATAACCCTCGTCGATATAATAAAACCCATAATAATAATATGAAGCTTAGTAGTGGCCAGTTTAAAATTTTTCAATGGAATTGTTATGGTATAAGGCACAATCTTCCCTCCCTTCTGGAGTTAATCGATAGGTATGACTTTTTATGTATCCAGGAAACCCTTCTTAAAGAAAACAATAGCCTCAACATCAAAGGTTACACTACCTCTGTTCTGGATTTGGCTTTGGCGTCCCCCCAACTGGCTAGAAACGATATTAAACAGATCGGTGATCGTGGCATTTGTACTATCATACGTAATAACATCAGATTTGAAACAATTGTTTTTGAGGATCTATCCCATCCATCTGTTGAATATCTTGTTATATTGGCCCATTGCTTTAAGAAGGATCCTATAGTTATTGTCAATATTTATAGACACTCCGGACAAATTACCCCCCTCGTATTTTTCGAGAATTTAATATGCAAATTGGAGTGTTACAAAAACTTTATAATCGTTGGTGATTTTAATGCTCACCACACCTCTTGGGGATCTCAAAGACAGTCTTCCTCGGGGAGGAAAATATATCAGATCATGTGCAGGCATGATTTGGTTCTACTCAATAACAGTAAGTTACCTACTTTTCTAGGTACATCGTCGACCTCTGTTCTGGATTTGGCTTTGGCGTCCCCCCAACTGGCTCTTAGCTGTGATACATTCATTGAGAGTGACTCTCTGGGCAGTGATCATCTTCCAGTTGTTACTACGGTCGGTGCTGGGCTTGCTCTTCAGAGAAAATTCTATTATAAGTTGCCCCTTAAGGATGAGGAGCTTAAAAAGGCGATATTTGACAAGTTATTTAGTAGTGTCTGTGATTCTTCCTCCTTAACTGAGGGTAATGTCCTGGGATGTTATGAAGATTTCACCAAGAATCTTATCGAGTGTGTCAGGGAGTTCTTTCCTGAAAACAAGAGGCTTCCGCGTTCTTCTGTGGGAGTGGAGAAACTGAAACCTCCCCCGTGGTGGAATAATTTGTGCACTGAGGCGGTTGGCCTCAGGAGGGAGGCAATTGGAAGATTGATACGCACGCCAAGCGAGGAAAGCCTTCAAGGATTTCGCAGGGCTCGTAGGGAGTGTTTAAAAATTCTTTCTCAGCAAAGGCGCAAAGGCTGGCAGACTTTTGTCGGCGGATTTAACTCCAAGACTCCTACGAGTCAGATCTGGGCGTTGATAAAAAGTTTCAAAAGGAAAGCCTCCTCAACTAAGTCGCCCTCTGCGCAATGTGAACTTATTAAGGCTTCCTCAGATGCTATTTCCAAATTGTGTCCGCCCTTTGCCTACTTTGATAGATCTACAACACTTTCTGATATGAAGGCCGATGACTCGCGTAACCCCGAGGTATGCAAATGGCTGGATGATCCTATCACCTTTGATGAGTTATCCTCTGCAATACTGACAGTTCGGAAAAAATCAGCTCCCGGGCTCGATCAAATTAGTTATGAGTTGCTGGATTTGCTGCCTGCTCAACACTTGGATTATCTTCTATCGCTATTTAATGAGATTTTCTCTCAGGGGGTTTTCCCTGACTCATGGACGTCTTCTCTGGTTGTGTTAATTCCTAAAGCTGACGGTAAGTCTGTAAGGCCCATCTCATTGATGTCCTGTGTTTGTAAACTCATGGAGAGAGTCTTATATCGGAGGTTGGTTTGGTTCGTCGAATCTAGACCTATCCTCCCCCAGTCCCAAGCGGGTTTTAGACCATTTAGATCCTGTGACGATAATCTTGCAGTTTTGACTACGGCGATTAGATCTGGCTTCCTAGAGAAATCCGTTACCATTGCTGTATTCTTGGATGTAGCGGGGGCCTTCGATAGCGTCGACCCGTTTCTTCTTTTGGGGGATCTGGCTGATGTCGGAGTGCCTGCGTTATTCAGGAAATTCATTGAGAATCTAATCAGTTGTAGAGATTTGTCTTTTGTGGTTGACGGCGAAATCCAAGGACCTTTTCGCGCATTCAAGGGATCTACTTTGAGGGATCCTCTTTTATTCGATATCTACCTCAAGGATATTAATCAGCATTTGCATCCTGGGTCCCATTTGCTACAATACGCGGATGACGTTGTTCTTTATTCTTCGCATCGTGATCCTGCGGTTGCCATGGAATCTATCCAAAACTCTCTTAACAATATTTATAATTACCTTAAATTTAGAAATCTGGAAGTTTCACCGCATAAGTCTAAATGGATAGCCTTCTCGCGAAAGAGAGATCTTAAGATCTCGTTGGATATTAGTATGGACGGTAAAGTGATTCCTAGAGTCCCCAGTCATCGTTTTTTGGGCGTCATTCTCGATCAGAATCTCAAGGGTAAGGAGCACCTAGAGTACCTTATTGAAAAAGGAAGAAAGATCTCTAACATAATTAGCACGCTTTCAGGTATTGTCTGGGGTTCCCATCCTGGTCTCCTTCTTACTATTTATAGATCCACCTTTCGCAGTGCTGTTGAGTATGGGTGCCAATTTTTCGTGTGGAAATCATCCTCGGCGGAATTTGTAAAACTACAGCGGCTTCAATATAAAATTATCAGGAAGGCTATGGGATATCGCATTTCAACTCCTATCAATGTTATGCTCGCCGAGGCTAAGGAACACTCCTTCAGCATTAGGCTAAACCTGACTGCCTCCAAGTTCATCTACAAAGCTATGGCTAGTAAATGTAGCCCTGTATATCGTTCCCTGGAGGAAATGGAAATTATTGCCACAAGAAGGAAGTGTAAAATTGAAGCCATTAAGAATTCCAGGCTCTTCAAGTATTTTGTTACCACTCGAGGCGAAAAAAGAACAGTATATCGTACCACCTTTCCACCGGCCTTCTGGTATTCATACGAGGTTTTCTCGCTTAAGCTTGGCTATGTTGATGTCATGCAGGGGTCTGACAAAAATGATAAACTTCTAACTAAAGCTGATTTTTATCACAAATCCTTTCAACTTAGGCAGAATGCTACATCTTTCTACACGGATGGATCGAAGAGTGATGAAGGCTACACTGGAGCTGCCGTCGTCTCCCCCAGCATGAACGGGGACATCAGACACAAACTGCCAGCCAGCACCTCCATCTTTTCCGCTGAGCTGTGGGCCATATATCAAGCTGTTTTGGCGACTCTGGATTTGGACATTTCTAACAATAAGTGTGTTATATTCTCAGACTCAAAAAGTGTATTGGAAGCACTCTGTAATACTCGAAAAATCCATCGAAATTATATAATTTATTATATTAAACAAGCACTTTTCGAAGCTACTAAACAAGGCAAAGTCGTCACTTTCTTCTGGATTCCGGCTCACGTTGGAATTCCGGGCAACGAGGCGGCGGACTCTGCCGCCAAGGATGCTGCAGTCAAGGGCTTCAAACCTCCCTTTAGAGTTCCATATGAAGATATGCTAGCAGAATCGACTGCTCAAGCTAAGAGGCAAACCGAAGAAATTATGGAAACAGTCTCAGCTTTTAAGGGCACCTTGTACTACGAGAACTTTTATTCGCAGTCCAAGCACACGTGGTTTCATGATGCTTCACACTCAAGAGAGGAAATAATTCATGTCAATAGAATCAGGTCTAACCATATCAATATCAACGAAAGTCTGCATAGAGTTAATATGGTGGATTCCCCGGCCTGCGAGTGCGGTGACTCTCGTCAGACAATTAATCATCTTATTTTTCATTGTGAAAAATTCAATCGAAACTCAGCTCCTATTAGAAAGTTTATTGCTGATAAATTCCCAGACTGCCCTCAAAATCTTCTCCCTGCCCTTTTTTCCCCTTCCTCCAAAATCTGTCGCCTACTCTTGGCATATATGAAAGCCAATGAGCTATTTTTCTGACTTTTCCCCCTCTCCCTGTCCTTTGGCGCGTAGCTCGCTATCGAGCGGCTGCAGGCGCACGGTCAAAGAGGTGGCCCCCTCTATATCTCTCCCCCCAATAGTTTAGTCTAAGCCAGATGTGGCAACCGTTAAGAAACAAATTCGCGGACATCAGTGGCCTAGTTCCAACCTGTTAGGTTGCCCGGCCAGAAAAGGCAAGAAGAAGAAGACTAATTATTGCTCCCGTTCGTATTATTCCGATCTTTTTCGGTGTCGCTCGGCGGTCGGTAATCCCTGCGGAGGGGATTGCCAATCGGCGATAAACGGTCGCGTTCGGTCGTAGCGGCGGTGAGCGCGAAGCGCAGATCGTTCGGCGATCTTCGGACGCGTTCGGTCGGAGCGGCGATAGCTACTGTCGACGGCGGTAATTCTAATATCGCGAAATATGTAACGTTCCTGGCGGCTGGTATGGTCGGAACGATGCATTGCGGAGTGCATCGTTACATCCTTAAAGGTTGAAATCTCTACTTTCGAAATCGGTAATTGGTATTTCAATCTAACTGATCTTTGACGGAGCTATACTGACACAACTGGATATTTATCAAATCTAAAATATCGTATAATTTTGTACAAATTTGAGAAAGTCATTGAACGTTGAAGTAAAAGTAATCACTTTTGCTCGGTGAAAAAGAACCGTACAACGTTCGATAAAAAAGCAAATTAAAGATAAAGATTCACTCTTTCGACTAGTACAAACCGCATTTTCGTGTAATTTTTACCTCACGCCATAGAACTTACTTAGTAAAGTCTCTGAAAAATTTTTAGATTTGACGGATATCCATTTATGTTCGTATAACTCCGTAAAGTACTCGTAATAATCATATTGAAATTTTAATTGTAGGTTTCGAAAGTAGAGGTTTTAACCTTTAAAATGATTTTTTTACGACCGACTGCTGCCAACCAAAAATTGGCACAAAAAGGAGGAATATGCGTTTCACCGAAGCGGATCGGTTGTCAGCTAAGATCTCCGTAACTACAATATATATTCATATCAACTTTTGGCTACAGACTTCTTATTGACTAAGCTTGGTTTAAAGCATATAATTGCCATGAATTTCTTTTCTATAATAAAGAAGTATTTTTGATCAACATGCGATTTGATAGGTTATAAATCAATCCTAGTGGTATGTATGTTCTCTGATTGGCTTTCGGATGAATCTAGAAACTAAATTGATTAACCAATAAGCAGGGAAGTTTAGTGACTTACAGTTACAGTCAACACACATCTAGTCTGTTCGTATTGTATGTGCTTATTTGTTTGCACTTTGTTTCGCTTTCTTAAGTGCAATCAGGATTTCGTGCAACACGAGCAGATCTATAGTTGGCACCACTGACAAGATAGCAGACAAACTGCATATTTTTGATTAATTTATGTGTACATAATTTGGGAATTTGGGAATGGATAAGTGTAGTACAAAACTTTACAATTAGACCAGATTTTCAAGTAAGGTGTATTCCATTTCACGCATAATGCATCATTTATCATTATTGTTTGGGTGAATGTTAAGTAAGGATAAATGATGCACTATGCACATCATGCGTGAAACGGGATTGCATCGCCAGTTTAACAAAATTACCTGTATGTACAATACGACTGGCTGCCACACATAGGTATTATTCAGAAATATATTTCTTCAATTGTACTGCAAATTTTATTATAGAAAATTCTGTAAAAAAATAATGTTAAGAATTTTAATTTTCAGATTATCTTTCTCTTTCCAGTATGAAGAGAAAAGGATAACTTCTAAATTAATGGAGCTATAAATACTAGCTTCATTAATAAAAATAACAAACGAGATAGGTAATTAATTTCAAAGCATTTCTAAAACGTTTATGCCAATAATTTTGCTTTTTATCTTACAAAATAATAATTTTCTAAAGATATAATTATTACAGATAACTTGACGCACGCGTATAATATGTTTAGATGAATTAAAATTATCTTGAAATTTAAATTAATAGAGGTTATTGAAGCTGTAATTATTAAAGATTTGTAAAGAAACTTTATTTATTAAACTTACAATAATTATTACAGTAATTATTATACACTTTTATATAATACTTTTATATAATACTAACATACTTTTATATAATAAAAGATAAGATACCATATTTATTTTCATCAAAGATTTTCGTGAATTTTTTGTTTAGGATTAATTTTTTTTAATGAAAATGGGTCGGCCTCCGAAAGTTACCAAAGAAGAAGCTGTCTCTTTGATTGGAAAATACATGGAACATTTTCGAACTAACAAATTTCCTGAATATTCATCTGCGATATGGAAAAGTATGAGCAAAGATGTTGACAACAGATGGACACCACATTCCGTATATAATCATGTTCGAGAAAATAAACGAGGTGATCTCGTAGAAGCTCGCCAAAATTTAGGCATAATGACACCTGCACCAGGAAAAAATATTGAGATGGTTGATAATTTTGAATCTATTATTGATGGGTATAGTGTTAGTGAGTCTATTATATCAGATAATCAGTCTGAGTATCAGGATGACAATTATAATGAAAATGGTGATGAATGGTTTCATTTAAAATTAACCAAAACTGAGTGGGAAGAGATAAAACCAAATAATACTTGTGCATGTAAGAGAATGACATTGAAACCACGCGTTTGGGAAAATGTCATTGCCAAAGCCTTTTGGCGGAGATATAATTTTCCCTGTGCATTTGTATTTAAATGGTCAAGCGTATCATATCAATCTAATGATAAGGAAAATAAATCTTATTTTTTAAAAATTAAAGGAGTATGCAAAAGTAAAAAATGCAAGAATACATTTTTGGGTATTGCTGACAAAGATCCAGGATTGGATGATCTCTATTTGAGAATAAAGACTTGTGATACTCTACAAGAATATCATGAAAATATAAAAAGACCATTGAATGGTAAAGAACGAATAATTGCTGGACAGCAATTAAGTACTCAGAGTGCTGCAGTATTTCGTCGAAAACTTGCAAAAGATATTATGGAATTTGGAGATGATGAGCCGTATTTTCTACAATCAAATAAAGTTTACAGACAGGCTAAGCTGGAATATATTAATAAAGAACTGGGAATTAAACACCAGGATAGAAGAGATATCATTAAGTCAATTGAAAATATGTCTACTGAAATACGTTATGTAAATGTCATTCGTGAAGTAAGTTCTAATCCATTTCACGTGTTCTATTGTACCCCACCTCAGCTTCATATCTACCAAGAATATCGTCGTATTACCAAGAACAGATCTGAAATTTATATAGATGCAACTGGTAGTTTGATCAAAAAATTTGAGACTTGTCTAGATCGAAAATCAAATCATATTTTTTTGTATTCAATAGTTATTAATTTTGAACAAACGACAGTGGCAGTGAATCAAATGTTGTCAGAGAAACATAATACTGAATTTATTGAATATTGGCTCAAAAGCTGGCTGCGTATGGGAGCTTCTCCACCAAAGGAGGCTCATTGTGATTGGTCTCGTGCTTTGTTAGCAGCTTTATGTGGAGCATTTAACCTTTACAGTACCGGGGTGGCCACTATAGTGGTCAGTAAAAAATAATTTAGGAAAAAAGATCAAAACTTATCACTCGGGGGTTTTTGGGATCGCTGAATCCGAATATGATATCAAAAATTCAAAATTCAAAATAGCGGATCCAATATGGCGGACGACTTTTGCCAAATTGATCAAAATCATTTGAAACTTGTCACTCAGGGGTTTTTGGGGTCGCTGAATCCGAATATGATATCAAAAATTCAAAATTCAAGTTGGCGGAGCCAATATGGCGGATAGATTTTTTAAATAATAAAAAATTCTTACTTGTTACACGAGGGTTTTTGGTGTCGTTGAATTCAAATGTGAAGATAATAAATGAAAATGTCGAATTCAATTTGGCGAACGACTTCCTGAAGCATTATTCTATTCATTTTGAGTTTTTTTACTTTCCTTTTGCATTACCCAGGGCTAACGACGTGGACGTAGAAAGTTATGTAGCCCCCTTTTTTTTTTTTGAATTTTTATATTTTTTTTGGAATTTTGAATTTTTTGAATTTTTTAAATGTTTTTTTATAAGTTTTTGAGAAACATTATCAAAAAATTTAATTTTCAATCCACTGTACTTCTACGTTGTTCTCTCAAAAACTTATAAAAAAACATAAAAAAAATTCAAAAAATTCAAAATTCCAAAAAAAATATAAAAATTCAAAAAAAAAAGGGGGCTACATAACTTTCTACGTCCACGTCGTTAGCCCTGGGTAATGCAAAAGGAAAGTAAAAAAACTCAAAATGAATAGAATAATGCTTCAGGAAGTCGTTCGCCAAATTGAATTCGACATTTTCATTTATTATCTTCACATTTGAATTCAACGACACCAAAAACCCTCGTGTAACAAGTAAGAATTTTTTATTATTTAAAAAATCTATCCGCCATATTGGCTCCGCCAACTTGAATTTTGAATTTTTGATATCATATTCGGAATCAGCGACCCCAAAAACCCCCGAATGACAAGTTTCAAATGATTTTGATCAATTTGGCAAAAGTCGTCCGCCATATTGGATCCGTCATTTTGAATTTTGAATTTTTGATATCATATTCGGATTCAGCGACCCCAAAAACCTCCGAGTAACAAGTTTAAAAGAATTTCGATCAATTTTGAAAATGGTCATTTGTCCTACCCTAGCCGGCCGGGGTGGCCACTATAGTGGCCAGCCCATTTATTGACTTTTGCATTTATCGAATTTTTTGTGTACGAATTGTAATTTTCACACAAAAAAAATGTTAATTTGTAGGAAAAATTGCCGGCCCTCTAAAGGTTAATGTACAGACAATCAAGAATTATGTTGACTCGTTGTTTTTAGCAATAAAGAAGGATAATACGACCAATCACGACCAATAGCGACCAGTTACATTCTTAAGAATAGACGTAGCTCATGTACGTAATGCATTTTTGTGCTAAATGGGAATGCATTAAGAGTCAGAAACATCCATATTTGAAAAGTTTTTACCTTCGCACAATTGCACTGATGATTGACTGCCAATCTGTTGAAGAATTCAAACGAGTCATGATGTTAACATGTGCTGTAGCACTCCAACCTTACGAAAACACTATTATTATTTTACCAGAGTTTCAACTGTCAGTTAAAGAAGCAAGGCAAACTCTTGAAAAATTTACATCTGTACGAGGTTCTATAATCGAAGAACTAGAAGCTTCAGCAACTTCTTGCAAAAAGGAGTATCAAGATATTCAGATAGTTGAACCCAGTGATAATAAGAATTTAACTATTACTCATCGATGGATAAAATCTTTAATAAACATGATCAAACCTACAGATCTTAACAAGAAAACTGGAAGTGAAATAAACGGTTTTTATTTACCTGATTTTGTTGATCAAATTGAGAGAATAACTAAAGAGTTTCCATTGTGGACTGCCGCTATTATACCGAACAAAGAGAGGCATGCATCGACAGCATATATAGAAGGATATTTTGCCGATTTAAAAACCAAAATTTTCAAAGATTTCCCTAAACCGATGACCGTGAATCGTTTCTTAAGGGTGCACATAAATGATTTGATTGGTGCTGCAAATTTATTCGCTCCAATTTTAAAACATTTTAATATGCAAAGACTACCTGTAGCACACACAGAATCTAATTTTAAGACTGAAAAACATGATAATGAGTTAAATGTAACAAATCCTAACGTTAAGTCAATTCCAAGCTTTCAGGTTCAAAAGATTTATAATATAATCAATGATTCAGATTTGAGATCGTGCGAATTATGGAGAGAATTAGTTAAAAATGATGTTTTTGAAAATGATCAAGATACTTCAGTTGATCAGAAACATGTAGAAACACTGAATGACCAAGATAAAACAATTTTTAACTTAGAACATAAGGAAAACATCTATCAGATTTTAAAACAACAATTAAAGAAAGAAAAACGCATATATGTAATAAATTAATTTCAAAAGAAAAAAAAAATTTTTCTTCGAAGCTGTACATTAAAAATTAACAATATAAAAATACTTGTTTAAAATTCGAAGATGTACATTAAAAAATAACAATATTCAAAGACCTGCTTAACGTTTCGACTCGTGGATTGAGTCTTTTTCAAAAACGCAAATATATTCTTAAAGTTAAAATTCTTCGAATTAATTCTGCGAATCCATCTTCATCAAATCCAACTATTGTTCCTCTAGCAATTAGTAAGAAAAAAGTCAGCTATAAAAATTATGTAGATATGACAAGCTTTAGAATCAAAAAAATATTAAAACCATCAAGAAAATTGTACGTTAACAAAAATTGTAACAATATCAAACCTTTGGAGATGGGCAACATTATTCAAAGATCTCTAGATCAGTCAGTACACTACGCAATCTATTCGTCAATGTGTAATTTTTAAACGTCAAAATTATAAAATTGATATACATTATTCCGCAATTAATAAGTATGTGACGCCACTATGAATGTTCGAAGATAACTGATACAGAATACAACATGACAATGTCAGACTTTGTTTATAATCGAAGAATATGCTTCGTGGAGATCTATCGTGTCAGATTGTAAGTTAAGACTGTTATTCTGTCTTTTAATATTCAACATCTCAGATACTAAACGCTTTTTGTAACACGGTTCTTCATCAAGAATTTCCACTTCATCCCAAAGAAATTCATGATCATATTGCACTCTATGATCAGTAATAACCGAACGTGTAGATGTGTTATGTCTAATATGATTCCGATGCTCTGCGATTCTGGTTTTTAACTGTCTACCAGTCTGACCGACATAAGACGCATCACAATCTGCACATGATATCTTATATACAACATTATTCTTCGTGTTTTTCTGTCGTATGTCTTTCTGTACTTTTATGTATTTGCTCATCTTGTTGGGACTGTGATAGGAAACCCTGATATCATTACCATTGAATCTCTTAAATTTATCTGTATGAAACGGAATGAATGGTCCTTAAGCCAGGAAGTAAAAACTTCACTGTTTTGTATTTCGTTAGAATTTTTATGTGTGTGATGTTTTATTTTTTGTAATTGCTTAATACGTTGTCTGATATTATCAAAAATAAACGATAAAAGGTAATCATTCTCTAAAAGAATGTTGATTATCAAAGTTAAATTATTAGCATGAAAACTAAAGTCTGATAATATGTATACTCTATCTACTAACGAAAAAACCACACCTTTCTTTTGAGATATGGGATGGTTAGAGTGAAAATTGAGAAATCTACCTGAAAATGTAGGCTTACGGTACCAATCGAAAATAAGTTTTTTTTTAAGCTCGATTTTGTCCAGAACCTATAACAATTTATCATTTATTATTATTTGTTTGTTTGTTCAGGTCAAGGCGTGACTTCAGCATAATGTAATATTGACAATATTTACAATGCGAATATTGAACTTATATACAAGATGTTATCAGTACGTCCGAATATAAGGCAACCCATGTTACGGCTGTACAGCGTTTTGAATAGCATGTACTACATGGGAGTAATATTCCCGCATTCGACTAACCGTTTTTATTGTTAATAATAAACCAGTAAAGAATAAACAAACAAATAAATAATAATAAATGATGAATTGTTATAGGTTCTGGACAAAATCGAGCTTATGAACAAAATCCTGGTTTTGTCCACAGCCTTAACACGGGTTGCCCTATGTTCGGACGTACCGATGACACCCTGTATATGTTTCTATTAACAATATTTATTTAACTTAACATTATTTCAATTCCTCGTCCGCCATATTCAATCCGCCATTTTGAATTTCGAAATTCTAAAATCAGTTTCGTATTCAGCGTCTCAGAAAAATCTTGGATACTAAATAATGTGCATTTTCAATCTTTTCAAACACATTGTTAATTTTCGTCCGCCATATTGTATCCGCCATTTTGAACTTCAAAATTCTGGATTCAGGTTCGCATTCAGCGACCCCAAAAACCCCCAGATACCAAATTGCGTACATTTTCAACCACATTTTGAATTTTCGTCCGCCATATTGGATCCGCCATTTTGAATTTCAAAATTCT
>NW_017278220.1:69992-79059 GCF_001594065.2 Cyphomyrmex costatus
TATATATATATATATAACAGTTTTTTAAAAATAAATCACAAAAGATCAATATTAATTTTAGAAGAATTCTTATACGAAATTGTCTATTTTAACGTAATACATTTTATTATTGAAAGATAATGAAATGGTACATATTACCATGAAAAATGACTCACATATTATTGAAGGTGCCAGTTCAAAGTAAACATACATAAAGTATATATTCTTTTGTTGCATATATACGTAATAATGATTTAACATATATGTTATAATGTAAATTGTAATAAGGCTCAATAAATTTAAAACTAGTGGAGATAAACAGGGTTACGAGCCAATAAATTCTTTATAAACTTAGTATTGTAAACAACTAGTGTACAAGTGTGTTAAATCATTATTACGTATATATGCAACAAAAGGATATATGAATGTTCACTTTGAACTGGCACCTTCAATAATATATCAGTTACTAGCTTTCCATGTTAATATATTTCATTATTAGATAATTATTTAAAGTTTTAAAGATTTCAAGTACTAAAACCAAGTAATTTTATGTTTTGAGTAACTGTATCAAATAAGTTTTATCTTTATTATTATAAGAGAATTGATTCTTTGTGCTGTATTTTCAGGTTTATTGAAGGGAAAGTCCTGAAAAGAAAAGGCAAGCATATTTTAAAACCATACCTTTTTTCTTTTCAGACTTTTCCTATCAACAAGCACAAAGAATCAATTCTTATAATTATATAAGGAATAGATAATACAAATTAAGGTATCTACCAAACAAATAAATAACAGATCTGGAGACACTGTCTCGGTAAATAAGTAATAAACCTAATAAGTAATAACCAAATAATGTAAAAAAAAAAAATAATTATATAGAAATTAATTTGTATTCTTACAGCGGAATTACAGCAGAGAATTTGTGTAATAAAGCAGAAAATATCTAACCTCACTTACGTGTTCGTCTATTCTATGCCATCGATGTGATAGATTTCCTAACCTCAATCCTTTGTTATTGCCGAGGCTCTTTATCTGACTTTAACGATCGTACAGATCGCAGCGGTCGATATTTATTCTAACTTCACTTACGTGTTCGTCTATGCTCTATCGATGTGATTTATAGATACCCGTCTCGCGACCACATTTATTTCTTGCGCCAAAAATTCCAGAATGTATTTCCTCACTTTGTAACTGGCAACAATGACGACGACGACGACAACGACGTTTCTTACAAACAAACAAACACCTAGACACCCCTTTCCTCGACGACGAACACCTAGACACTCACTTCCTCGAAGACGAACACGTAGACACCTACTTTCTCTACGGCGAACACCTAGACACTTATTTCGTCGACGGCGAACACCTAGACACTCACTTCCTCGACGGCGAACACCTAGACACTCACTTCCTCGAAATCAATCACGTAGACACTTATATTTCCTCGACGACGAACATATTTCAATATTTCAATTTTAATATTTATATATATAATAGCATATATTATTAATAAATATTTTATATTATATTGAATAATATTTTATTTTTAATTGTAAGGTTAAAATCGCGCGCGCGTCATATGTGATACATCATGCAACACTGGTCTGCTGGTTAGATATAGATAGATAGAGTGAGATAACACATAAAGTCAAAGGCCCTCTATTATCGAAAAAACGAGATGGACATTTTCTCTGGTCGGCGACGTTGATGACGACGACGACGACGTATCTTAAAAATAAAACGTGAAAATTCACAGATCCGGACTTTGCGTCGCGATATCTCCGCTCGTAGGGCACGTAGGAAAAAAATGAAAGCACTTTTATTATATAATTTAAGTATTTCCTGTCGACTGAGCGTATGTAGAACTTGATCGGTTCAGCCGTTACTGAGATCTGATCATCTCGACCCCGAAAATTCTCAGTTTCGCGTAAAGGAGGCACGGCAGTGTCGCGCGCTTGGCTTAGCGCCGAGACACTACCGTGTCTCCAGATGCTCTTTGTTTTTTTGACTTTGTTTATATTGACGCCACGTTTAGCCTCTTATATCTTGAGAATATAATACTTTTTTATTATATAAGGATCATTAAACCGTGATGGAGTAATGCAATGATAAGACTGTGATTACCCCTCATGGGGATATTTATGTACTACAATGATTGTAATGCCACGAGAATACTTTTATTATATAAGGATCTTTAAACTGTGATGAAATCATACAATGATAAGACTGTGATTACTTATCATGGGTTATTTATGTATTACAATGATTATAATGAGAGAATCTTTTTTATCATATAGTGTAATAAGTATAGAGAACATGTAATTTTATTTTTATACATTGTAAAATGTAAAAATTCGATTATAGGACCTCGTACAGATATAAATTTTTCTAGAGTTTGCCTTGCTTCTTTAACTGACAGTTGAAACTCTGGTAAAATAATAATAGTGTTTTCGTAAGGTTGGAGTGCTACAGCACATGTTAACGTGTTTTCTAGCATCCACGGTGAATAAAGGCCGCAGCACACACTTTTGCATAACGCATAAACCATATACATAAAGAATTTGATTGGTCCATTGACTCATGCATAAGAAAATGGGCCAATGAAATTCCTTATGCACATGTTTTATGCGTTATGCAAAAGTGTGTGTTGCGGCCTTAATCCACCACGCACGCGTATGGAGTATGCGCATTACAATCTAAGATCTTCATTTCTCCACCTTGTACATAGTCTATGATTTTCATCTCTCCAACCTTGTCAATCTTCTCGGTTTCAACCGAATGTATGTACAGGGATTAAGCGGGGAGCACAGACTTTTACATAACGCATAAACCATATACATAAAGAATTTGATTGGTCCATTGATTCATACATTAGAAAATGGGCCAATGAAATTCCTTATGCACATGCTTTATGAGTTATGCAAAAGTGTGTGTTGGGGCTTTTATATGCCTATGCTCCTCCTAGTACTATACAGGATGTTCATTAAGTCGCGGACCGGTCTAATATCTATTGAAAAAATAAAAATTTCGAAAATCGCCGGAACACGTCAAACGAGTTTTCAAAAAATCTATCTTTTGCGGGGAGTTGCAACCCCCCAACCCCAAGGGGGTGCGGAGGTCGCGAGGGGGGAATAAATTCTTAAATGGGAAGGGGGGTCGAGTAGGGGCTCGTTTGAAAGGTCTTTTCGAGACGAATTCAAAACACTATGTATAGAAGGCGCTGCGATCATTTTTCGCAAAAATATTTGAGTTTTAACATTTTTAATAACACCGGCATTTGCGTTACCCAATTACACCACGTGGAGGTTGCTCGGTTAGATTTAATACATCGTGTAGCCTTGAAAAGGACTGATTTTATGCAAAACGATCATTTTTTTTCTCTTCGGGGTGCTTGATTATAGTGAGTCCCCTTGCCTCTCACTTGTGTGGTCGGTACATATGCCAGTTTATCACTTACAACCAGGGTTGGGTAAGTTAATGTTTTTTTTTTAACTGAATAAAGTTAAAGTTAATGGCTTTACAAAATTAATAATGTTAAGTTAAAAGTTGAAGGAATAAAAAATTAACTTAACGTAAGTTAAGTCAATATTGAAAACCACTTCACTGGTAGCCGTTTTCAAATAAAAAATGCCAAAACTGGTACGAGCTAGTTTCTAAAATATCAAGAAACTGTGAAACACGGGTTCCATTTTTTCATAAAACATATCGTTTGGCATAAAGAAAACTCACCTACCCCCGCCCCCTAACCCCCAAAACATTTTATTTTCATCCAATTTCGAAGAAAATGTTGACTAGGCGGTTTTCGGGGTCGCTGAATACGAATATGAACTCAGAATTTCTATATTCAAAATGGTGGATCCAATATGGCAGACGAAATAAAACATTATTGAAAACATCATTTTTCACAAAAAAATGTGTTTATCTGAACATGATTTCAAATAAATTTCAAGTGATTCATTCAAACGACCCCAAAAACCCCCGAGTAACAAATTTCAGTTAGATCAAGTAACTTTTTGAATTTCGGTCCGCCATCTTGGATCCGCCATTTTGAATTTTGAAATTGTGACATCAGATTCGTATTCAGCGATCTAAAAAACTATAATATACCAAATTATATGCGAATTCGTTGAAAATTGTGGAAGTTATGTAAAGATGTACATATATGATACATTACCAGTCGTGGCACTTTTTTTTTTGTACACATATGATACATTACCAGTGAAGTGGTTAACTCAAGTTGAAAAAAAAGTTATTTTTTAGATCAAAATGTACTAATTTTTTTTTAAATGAAATTAAATAACTACAATTTAGATTATTAGGTTTACTTTTTGATAAGTCTTAAACCATAAGAAATTGATCAATTAAATTCGAATATGAGAAGAATATTTGACTGTAATTAGGCAATTTCTTATGACTTAAGGTTTAAAACACTTATTGTAGATCCGGACTAAGGTTTATGACATAAGACATAACCGCATAAGCCAATTAGAGGGATGTATTAGCATCTTAAGAAATTACTTAAGATGGTCTTAAAATATGAACAGAATATACGCTGTAGGACGGAATCCATAGATGTTACTCAAGATTCGAGATGATATTAAACTAGTGCATGAACCATGCAATCAGAGAGCCGTATTAGTATCTTAAAACATTCTTGAGATTTAGACTTTGTTCGGACTATGGATTCCGTCCTAACAGCGTATATTCTGTTCCTATTTTAAGACCATCTTAAGTAATTTCTTAAGGTGCTAATACAGCCCTCTAATTGGCTTATAAGGTTATGCCTTATGTCATAAACCTTAGTCCGGATCTACAATAAGTGTTTTAAACCTTAAGTCATAAGAAATTGACTAATTACAGTCAAATATTCTTCTCGTATTCGAATTTAATTGATCAATTTCTTATGGCTTAAGACTTATTAAGAAGTAAACGTAATAATCTAAATTGTAGTTACTTAATCTCATTTCAAAAAAAAATTAGGACATTTTGATCTAACAAATAATTTTTTTCGAAATAAAATTTTTTTTTAACTTGAGTTAATTTAATATTGACTTAACTTACGTTAAGTTAATTTTTTATTCCTTCAACTTTTAACTTAACATTATTAATTTTGTAAAGCCATTAACTTTAACTTTATTCAGTTAAAAAAAAACATTAACTTACCCAACCCTGGTTGTAAGTAATAAACTGGCATATGTACCAACCGCACAAGTGAGAGGCAAGGGGACTCACTATAATCAAGCACCCCGAAGAAAATAAATGATCGTTTTACATAAAATCAGTCCTTTTCAGGACTGCACGATGTATTAAATCCAACCGAGCAACCTCCACATGGTGTACATTGGGTAACGCAAATGCCGGTGGTATTAAAAATCTTAAAACTCAAATATTTTTGCGAAATATGATCACAGCGCCCTCTATGCATAGTGTTTTGAATTCGTCTCGAAAAGACCTTTCAAACGAGCCCCCACTCGACCGCCCTTCCCATTTAAGAATTTATTCCCCCCTCGCGTCCCCCGCACCCCCTTGGGGTTGGAGGGTTGCAACCCCCCGCAAAAGATAGATTTTTTGAAAACTCGTTTGACGTGTTTCGGCGATTTTCGAAATTTTTATTTTTTCAAAAGATATTGGATCGGTCCGCGACTTAATGAACACCCTGTATATGTTCTAAGGGTTAAATCTAATTGTTATAATCATGGATTATTAAAATCATAGATGTATATGATCGATGCCAAAAAATCGACGCGGAAACATAGAAGGGATCTCACTAATGAGAAGCATAACTAAGTGCAGCGCTAAGCGCACATGTTGCACCTTTATCACTCCTCGAGATCAATTGTGTATTTCGAAATGACGTGAAAATTACAAAATTATGCAAAAGTGAGCAAATTTACTAGGATATTTATAATATCATTGGTCAACAACTAATAAATTCGTTCAATTTTGTAATTTTGACTTTGTTTCAAGAAACACAATTGCACGCAGCGTAATCGAACTCAGAGTACCAATCGGAACCCCGTATTATAAGTAACAATGAATAGGACTTTTAATTTATTAGGGATTCTTTATGAACTTTTTACAAAGAATCATTTCCGTCATTGCAAACTCCTTGTAATATTACAATTTCATATAATAATATTATGTATAGATATATGTACACACATACAGCTTTTAAAAAAGTATGAAATAAAAGAATTTTAAAAATAAATTTAAGACATAACCTTAAAAAAAAAATTAAAATTAAATAAAATTAAAAAACAAAGCTTTTAAAAGTATGAAATTAAATTAAAAATATAATTGATGAAAACTAATATAAGAAACTAAAAAGTTAATGATATAAAATTATAAACTAAAAAAAAATTGACAAACAAAGGTAATAAAAAAAATAAAAAACTGAAATATTAAAAACTAAAAAAATTAACAACAAAACTAAGAAACTATATATAAACTAAAAAAAACTAAAAATTTAAAAAAATAAAAATGTAGATTGTAATAAGGCTCAATAAATTTAAAACTAATGGAGAGAAACAGGGCTACGAGCCAATAAATTCGTTAAAATCTTTTTTTTTTTTTTTATTTATTCTAATATATTGCAAAGAATATCACCTAATTAAAAAAATTAAAAAATAAACAAAAAACTATAAGAAACTATATAAACACTAAAAAATCTAAAAATTTAAAAACTAAAAAACTAAATAAAAAAACTAAACAAAATTAAAACAAAAAACCTAAAAAAAACTAAAAACTGAATAATGACATAAAACTTAAATAACTATTAAAACAACAAAAAATAAAAAAATTTTACACAAAAATGGAAACTTTACAAGAATTAGTTTTAAAAAAAAAAAAAACTCCCGACTGCTGCCAAAAGTGAGTTACATTAACAAACTAAAAAACTAAAACTTAACAAACTAATAAAAAGAAAAATTTTTAAATTAACAGAAAATAAAAATAAGAAAATAATAAAAAACTAAAAAATTGGAAACTAATAAAAAACTAAAAATTATTTAAAAAGTCTGGTTTAAAAAGTTTAAAATAATTTAAAAAAATAGATTTAATTAATAACAATATACATAAGTCGTAGAAATCTAGTTTAAACAGTTTAAAATAAGGGTCGCAACACATAATAAAAAATATACATTAAATAAACCAGTTTAAAATAATAAATAAAGGTATAATTTTTCTAAAAATTTAATAAAAATAAAATATAAAAAGTAAATACAAAAACTGGACCTCACACATTTATTTTTAATATATCTTTAGCACATTACATAAAAGTTATAGTATACAGAAAAAGAATTTTATACTTTATATAATTATATCTATTATGCTATAATTAATTACATGATTTAAAACAGCAGTCGGGAGACGCCACGCCAAATTTACTATTTCTTCGCCATATTATCTGTCTTATAATTACTATATAACCTTCGGTTGGCAGCAGTCGGTCGTAAAAAGTTATTCAGTATAAAAGTATACATACACATTACGTGTATGTACGCAAGCATATGTGTTTGAATATATATACTAAATAAATATTATATAATTAATATGTCAAGTATAAGAAACAAAATTTGGCGTGGCGTCTCCCGACTGCTGTTTTAAATCATGTAATTAATTATAGCATAATAGATATAATTATATAAAGTATAAAATTCTTTTTCTGTATACTATAACTTTTATGTAATGTGCTAAAGATATATTAAAAATAAATGTGTGAGGTCCAGTTTTTGTATTTACTTTTTATATTTTATTTTTATTAAATTTTTAGAAAAATTATACCTTTATTTATTATTTTAAACTGGTTTATTTAATGTATATTTTTTATTATGTGTTGCGACCCTTATTTTAAACTGTTTAAACTAGATTTCTACGACTTATGTATATTGTTATTAATTAAATCTATCTTTTTAAATTATTTTAAACTTTTTAAACCAGACTTTTTAAATAATTTTTAGTTTTTTATTAGTTTCCAATTTTTTAGTTTTTTATTATTTTCTTATTTTTATTTTCTGTTAATTTTAAAATTTTTCTTTTTATTAGTTTGTTAAGTTTTAGTTTTTTAGTTTGTTAATGTAACTCACTTTTGGCAGCAGTCGGGAGTTTTTTTTTTTTTTTAAACTAATTCTTGTAAAGTTTCCATTTTTGTGTAAATTTTTTTTATTTTTTGTTGTTTTAATAGTTATTTAAGTTTTATGTCATTATTCAGTTTTTAGTTTTTTTTAGGTTTTTTGTTTTAATTTTGTTTAGTTTTTTATTTAGTTTTTTAGTTTTTAAATTTTTAGATTTTTTAGTGTTTATATAGTTTCTTATAGTTTTTTTGTTAACAAATAAAATTAAAGTTGAAGGACTCTTTATATGAAAATAATAATTAAAACAAGGTAAAGGACAATGAGAGTCAATTCGTAAGTAAACAACAAAGCGATTATAACATTAAATCTATAATATGAATTTTTAAAAGAAAAACAATACAATGAAATACTTAGCCGCTAAAATTAGAATGTCCGTCAATATATAACAATATACAAAATCGCTCGATATAAAATTTCGTGACAAGTTTCGACTCTTGGTTTGAGTCCTCTTCAGACGTACAATAAAAATTCTTCATTTCAGCATTGAGACGCAACCCTCACTGACTCCTCGATTACTTTCTTCGTTACGCAACATTGACAATATAGGATGACAAAATCGTATATTGAAACAATGTATCTGTAACTTAGTATGAGAGAAAAAAATCAAAAGATGTGAAAATAATAAAATTAAAAATTAAAAAAAAAAATTAAAGAATATATTGTCTAACTCACCAACGAAAACGAATTGTCAGTTTACATATAAGTAAAACGAAACAAAAAAAAGTCATAGAGTAATAATATAAAACATTTTCTCAAAACTTATTGCAATAAAAATGTAGTATGACACAAATGCGAGGATTAAGTGTACTGACACGTTTAACTATCTTTCGTATACTGTGATGCAACAACAAAACTAAGCAGTGTGTCGATTACACAGGCCCACAAAAAAAAAAAATTTTTTTGTGCTGGGATCCAGACCATACCAATCCGACGTATTTTGAGCTGCTAAACACGAATCT
>NW_017278220.1:79566-80973 GCF_001594065.2 Cyphomyrmex costatus
GCTTCCTTACACGATTTTTGATTTACTTTTGATTTTACTTGCCTACAAAATATTAAATGAGTTTTTACATTCCCTACATGATAGTATGTTTTAAATTCATTTTCGAGATTTAATTTTTTCTGACTTTTACTACTGACCCATCCGCTGGTTCTAGCTCCTATATTGTTATTGCTTGCTGGCACTCAATTTCAAAGTGAACAGGTCTCCGAAGTCGCGGATTGAAAAGTTTTCTATCCGTGGCGGCCCGACGCGGCGCCTGAAAAAGTGTTGCATTTACATGCGGCGTATGTACATAACGTAATTGCAGCATTTGTAATGTTACATGAAATATCTCTTCCATTCTTTTTTCTTTTGATTACCCGAATATTTCTGTATAACGTGCCATTAGAAGATTATAAAGAATCATATGTTGAACGAAATTTGTCGTATTATAATACGACAATATTCGGGTAATCAAAAGAAAAAAGAATGGAAGAGATATTTCATGTAACATTACAAATGCTGCAATTACGTTATGTACATACGCCGCATGTAAATGCAACACTTTTTCAGGCGCCGCGTCGGGCCGCCACGGATAGAAAACTTTTCAATTCGCGACTTCGGAGACCTGTTCACTTTGAAATTGAGTGCCAGCAAGCAATAACAATATAGGAGCTAGAACCAGCGGATGGGTCAGTAGTAAAAGTCAGAAAAAATTAAATCTCGAAAATGAATTTAAAACATACTATCATGTAGGGAATGTAAAAACTCATTTAATATTTTGTAGGCAAGTAAAATCAAAAGTAAATCAAAAATCGTGTAAGGAAGCACAATCCAATTTAAATCCCAGATTTGAGATTTGAGATTGTTCAAAAAGAAATACTCTATTAAGAGTTCGTATTCATTGTAATATTTAAGTGTCGTATTCGACATCACAGACTCAAAAATATCGAGTAAATCGTTTTTCACATAAATACGCATGTTTGATCTATCACTTTGTATATTACATTTTTGATTCCATATTTGCATTTATCGATAGGTATATAAGAAACGTAAGTACACCTTGTGCTGTATATATCTGGTGATGACTTTCCCAACATAATTCTGAAAAACAACGCAGAATTCCACTAGCACCTGAGAAAAGTCATATTCATTCTTTTAACACTTTGTCACTATAAAAACATATTTTTTTACGATTTTTGAGGCTATGTCTGAAATTCATGGGCGACCGATATTTTTTTTTACGGATTCATGTTAAGCGGATCAAAATACATGGGATTAATGTGTTCTCAACCTGATAAAAGTCATAGTCTTTCGTTTTGTGGTATAATAACTAATTTTAAACGATTTTTTGAGGTTATGTCTCAAATTCACCCAGCAACCCCCATTTTTGACTGCAGATTCGTGTTTAGCAGCTCAAAATACGTC
>NW_017278220.1:81578-87160 GCF_001594065.2 Cyphomyrmex costatus
CGCGACTTCGGAGACCTGTTCACTTTGAAATTGAGTGCCAGCAAGCAATAACAATATAGGAGCTAGAACCAGCGGATGGGTCAGTAGTAAAAGTCAGAAAAAATTAAATCTCGAAAATGAATTTAAAACATACTATCATGTAGGGAATGTAAAAACTCATTTAATATTTTGTAGGCAAGTAAAATCAAAAGTAAATCAAAAATCGTGTAAGGAAGCACAATCCAATTTAAATCCCAGATTTGAGATTTGAGATTGTTCAAAAAGAAATACTCTATTAAGAGTTCGTATTCATTGTAATATTTAAGTGTCGTATTCGACATCACAGACTCAAAAATATCGAGTAAATCGTTTTTCACATAAATACGCATGTTTGATCTATCACTTTGTATATTACATTTTTGATTCCATATTTGCATTTATCGATAGGTATATAAGAAACGTAAGTACACCTTGTGCTGTATATATCTGGTGATGACTTTCCCAACATAATTCTGAAAAACAACGCAGAATTCCACTAGCACCTGAGAAAAGTCATATTCATTCTTTTAACACTTTGTCACTATAAAAACATATTTTTTTACGATTTTTGAGGCTATGTCTGAAATTCATGGGCGACCGATATTTTTTTTTACGGATTCATGTTAAGCGGATCAAAATACATGGGATTAATGTGTTCTCAACCTGATAAAAGTCATAGTCTTTCGTTTTGTGGTATAATAACTAATTTTAAACGATTTTTTGAGGTTATGTCTCAAATTCACCCAGCAACCCCCATTTTTGACTGCAGATTCGTGTTTAGCAGCTCAAAATACGTCGGATTGGTATGGTCTGGATCCCAGCACAAAAAAATTTTTTTTTTTTTGTGGGCCTGTGTTATCGATAACAAAAGATCAAACCTTATTTATAATGGGAATGTAAGAATCGTGAAGACCTTCAGTGTCCGTATGTAAGTTTTTTTTTGTTAATTTTTTAATTTTTTGAATTAGGTGATATTCTTTGTAATATATTAGAATAAATAAAAAAAAAAGAAAGAATTTAACGAATTTATTGGCTCGTAGGCCTGTTTCTCTCCATTAGTTTTAAATTTATTGAGCCTTATTACAATCTACATTTTTATTTCTTTAATTTTTAGTTTTTTTTTAGTTTATATAGTTTCTTAGTTTTGTTGTTAATTTTTTTAGTTTTTAATATTTCAGTTTTTTATTTTTTTTATTACCTTTGTTTGTCAATTTTTTTTAGTTTATAATTTTTTAATTTATTCTTTGTCGGCGATAATTTTTCGAGTTACGGTGTTCTGAATATTGCCCAATTTTTAGCGTGTTCGAAAGTGTTCCTTAGATATTGTTGAGTAGTGTAATTGCGTGTGAATTTATATACTACGAATATAAATCTTTGATTACGCGCTGAAATTTTTTTAGACTTGAAACGCAGCACTAATAAACTACCGTAGTAAAATCATGAATTAAAGTGACTAGCAATTTAACGATTTTTTATGCTGTTTATGCATCTTATATTGATCTTGATAATTTTGAATGATTTATTAAGATGTGTAAATATAATAATTAATTTTTCATTAATTTATATTAATTCTTGAATCATATGTTGTACTTACGATCCTCCAAAATCAACAACAAACAATCTTTGCAGCAACTCATACGTGAAGAGAGTAACACCAAATTGAGGTGACGATCTGAACACTCGAGCTATAAGAATAGAAAAGAATGTGATATTAAATGTATTATATATAATTTTAGACATGCATGGCTCCATATTCTTTGTCCAAATAAAGATTTAAAATGTTTTGATGGCAAACATGTTGACATGACTACTATATATATTTTTTCAGATAGAACAAATATATATGAATGGAAAATATAAGTGTATACATAGAACAGACATTTAAAAAACTGATATAGTTATAAATAATAATAATATTATACATTGTGACGTTGCAGTTTCGCTGCAGTGTCGCAGCGACGCTTCGCCGTCACAAAGCGCGAATAGACGCCGGGAATTACGAGCGAAATCTCTAGAGGCCATGAATAATTGTAGTATTGTTGGTAATCCTCGGTTATTTTCTAATTAATTAATAGAGCTTTGCCGAGCAAAGAACCAGTAGGAAGATTATCGTCGGAGGAAGAACAAGAGGAGGCGAGCGTTCGCAGAGCCGTGGCGGACCAGTGATGAGGAGCGAAAGGAACGGACCGCTTCAGAACTCTGAGGAAAGCGATAATCAAAACCGTCGAGGGCGTCCTGCAATCCCGTGCCTGGGCCCGAGGGAAATCAGAAATAAGGGAGAGCCGGAGGTCTCGCAGAGCGAAGAGAGAGCAGCCGGAGGAGGCGCAGCTGTGATAACGGAAGCCGCCACGTATCGAGAGCGAGAAGGCAAGCGATCGGAGGCAACTGTAGATTGCAGAGCAAGCCGATGAGAAAGGAGACTGCGGGGCCATCAAATACTGGGGTTTGGCCACCCCACTATTTGGTGGCCCTGTAGACCTCGCTGGGCACGATACTGGACGCGAAGGAAAGCGAGCCCAACGATTGGCTGCAAAAAAGCACGACGCGGCTGCGCGCTCCTCCGAGGGGGATGTCGATGGTATCATGGTATAAAGACAAGGGTATGCTCGTCCGGTGGTAGACCACTGCGCAGGCAACAAGCATACGTCATATTCGGCCAGGCTTCGGCTATTTCCGAAGCGGTTCGTGTTCGTGAAATATGGCCGCTATATACAGGCTGTATGGATAACCTACATCTGGCTAGCATCCGTGTGTTGTGTTTATACACGTACATACTATAGTGAGAATTGTGACTTCATTGCGAAGAAAAAAAATGAGCTGTGCAGTAAAAGGATGCACGAACCATATTCGGAAAACGAACAATATGCCTCAAAAAAAGGTGGAAAAATAATACGTTCAAATTTACCGCGTAACAATGACGTATGCTTGTTGACAATTCTGATTGGCCAGTGGGCGTAAACGTCCGCACGAGCATACCCTTGTCTTTATACCATGGATGGTATCATATCGATCACGCATCGATTGAGATTGCTTTCAGTTTCCGACGAGCGATCACAACGAACGTCCTGGTCCGGCGACGACAATGCCTTGCGCTAACGGGAAAGCAAACAAGAGAGAGAGAGAGAGAGGGGGGGGAGAGGCGAGTGTCCGGAGGACCCAGAGCCGGAATCTATCGGTGAGGTTGCTTCACGATATGATATTACTGTAAAGTCACATGCATCGGAGCGAAGGATACTCACGTTCTGCCGTCGGATTGTCGTTCGGGTCGACTTCGCGATGCCGCCATTAGCGGCACATGTTTGGTATAGGTTTTGAGGCAGTCAAGCGTGAGAGGTTCCCGAGCTCGAGGGCAGTAGACTATCGAGGATTAATTAGAATCGAAGTATGGGCCTTCTGAAGATCGCAATGGCAGCAAGCGGAAGAGCCCGAGTGTGTGTGTGTGCGTGTGCGTGTGTCGCACGTTTTTGGGACGACGGCGCAAGCGTTCGAGGACGGTCATTGTCGCGAATTTTCGGTATCAATAATACGTGAGGCAATGGCTACGACGTGGAACGCGGGTCGTTCAAGACCTCAAAGTGGAGTTTCAGTGTGAACGTCGTTTAGTGCTCTCGGCAGATTTTGAATAATCATAGGTCTTCGAATGCTAGCTCCGCGCAGCGGAGCATCTCGACAGTAGCTATCAAATCGCGATGCCTGTGTATGTCATCGTTAGTGTGGATTGCTTGTATGTGTTGTATTATGCGTTTCTCTGAAATGTTATGAATAATCAAACAATAGTTATTGTAAATCGCGGAGAATCTGAGTGTTAAGTTGTATCTGAGTAATCCGAGTGTGATATTCGGAGGATGTACCCACATAGCAAAGTTTTTCTTAAGGATATCCTAATTCGATCAGATTAATCCCATGTTGATCCAAAACATTAAGTCATCCATGGGATTAGCTGAGGACATTTGTAATTGTCATTGTACTAATATAAAGCATCTTTAGGATATCCTACTTTGATCGGAAAAATAATTTTGATCACTATATATTGATAAATTGCATTTTTTAACTTTCGATACATATATAACAAACAACATGTATTTTATATATTATAAGAGTATACCTTTGCAATTTAATTGTTAATTTTTAAATATATATCTATAAATATCCCACATGGCAATACCGCCAAGGAACGTCCTCAAGACGTTCAAAGAACATCTCTCTACGTCCGTTGAACTTCCTAAGAACGTCTCCAGGATGTCTCTTTATCCTCTGGATGTTTTAAGGACGTTCCTAGGATATCTCGCAATAATGAATTGTTATACCGCTCCGGGCACAAAATATTATAATTTCGGGTCAATACTACTTTCAATCAAGAGACACGGTAGTGTCTCACGCCAAGTGAACGCGAAGCGCGAGATCGCACCGTGTATCTTTACGCGAGTCGATGAGTTCCGTGTACCCGAGATTATCGGATCTCACAATAAATGGCTGAATTTATCAACTTTTTAATAGTCTTAATTTAGTTTTATTGTTTAAATTATATTATAAATATGTTTTTATTTTCTACGTACCCTACGAAAGAAGATATCTTGATGTGAAGTTGAAATGTCGAAAATTTGGACATTGACAGATTAAAATACGTTATCATCACCCTCGAAAATGTTGTCCGTTTCACGTTTTAAATGACAGACGGCGCTTGCTAGTATATTTTATTTTATATCGATTAGCTGTCAACGTAATCGATTATTAGCTGTCAACGTAATGACATTAAATAGATAAAAATCAGCGATGGCACAAAAGAAGATTTTTGTATCCTGTTAAAGCAGTCAATGTCTTGAAAGTTCACAGAAAAAGTGTTCGAGAGTCGATTTTGGTTCTAGGCTATGCTTTGAACTGTACTGTCGCCTCTCAAGCAATGCCGAAGAGGATAACGAACGCGAAAATCGCATGTCTAGACTTCTCGTTGTAAAAAAGCTGATCTGATGTTACGGAACGTTGTGGTTTTAGAAATTCTCTCCTGTTTTTGGGTCAATGCATTTAAGCAATTTACCCTGGGATTGGAGGTCAGAATGTGCAATTAAGAATGTTCAGGAGGAAGGGTAGGATAGTTTTTAGGAAGGGTGACTTTGAACCCGGTCCCAAAGAGTTCGCGAAGTTTGTAAACGAGCCTGCGTGGATCGCCTTTTTGGATGGTTTTATAATTGGGAAAAGTGAGGTTAATTTCTAATGGGTTGAGGATATATTCGCGTTCGGGAGATGGATCTAATGGCTTAAATTATGGTTTAGTAGACGCGCTAGTTTTTCGAAATAAGGAAAAAGATCGTGATTTTTATTAAAGGCTGTTTTGATCTGGAACCTTAATCTCTTCTCTTTTTCTCTTCGTCCACCTTTTGAAGGCATGGAAGCAACGCGAAAGAAATTGTCTAATTTCGAGGAAAATGTCTAAGACTGGGGCCACGCCATTGGCAGCGACAGTCACAACACAGTCCTCTATGTATAATTTGTGAATGCTCCGAAAAAATGCTTAGGACGGGGGCCACACTATTGGCAGCGACAGTCTTAGCAACTCCTCGGATATT
>NW_017278220.1:87245-112564 GCF_001594065.2 Cyphomyrmex costatus
AGTGTCCGTCCAGGACCAATCAAGATTCTTTAGAATTTGGTGGAACCTATGCTCGCGCTTGTTTTCTTACGATAAGGGAGCAGCGCTCCGCGTAAGCCCTACTCCCGACACTACGAGTCTAGTCTTATCTTAGTAGACGAGAGTTTTAATAATTTATAAAAGTTCGATTTTCCTTAACTAATATCCTTATGCGAGGCGAAATGTAACGACATGTTCTAAATTATATTAATGTTATATATTTTAAATTGGGTTAAAATATTTTATAACTTTATATATTATGACCCTTGGATTTTAGTTTCATTAAAAATAAGAGACAAAAGAAAGAAAAGGAAAAATAAAAGATATTCATCCTCGCATTCGGAAAGGTCTTAATTTTTACCATATATTATTACTTAATTATTAGGCATATATGCTATTGTTTAACATTTTCTAGAAAAAGGCCCTCGAAGGAAAGAAAGATTATAAAATAGATATTCTTTATCTACGTGACGCATAAGGGTATGCGAGCGTGAGCCATCTGTTGTTTGAATGTTTATAAACTAAGATAGGCCCTTCTATAAAAGGGACGGTTACGAAATATAGATATAATGGAGACAAAATATCTGACTAAGACGAAATACCAAACTAGAAATAGGATAAAGGAAATGTATGAATCATATATTTATAATAATGAAGAAAGAGGGGTTTTTAGCGAGATGTAACTCTGAAAAAAATTGCTAAAGCTACAGGTGCGCAATTTCTAACTTTACTAACCAATATGGAAGCATAGGAGAGTTTTGATGCCAGTTTTGTATTAAATTCTCACGGAATTATAATTAGCACCTAAGGTTCAGCTCGACCGTTAAAGGCATTTTATTGGTTGTGTTTTTCACGGTCCTGTAAGATTTAATATTTAAATATTGTTTCTTTTTTATTTTAAGGCCAAAGGCACGCACGGTGAGCTCTATTATTTTACGCAGACCAAACGATTATTACTGTGACGAAATGGAATGTTCCATACATGGTGTGTTATGCGTTGTCAAGAGAGTTTTGGAAAGCAAGAATGTTGTCGCAGGAGGAGATTGCGTGGAAGCTGCACTTTCAATATATCTAAAAAACTTGGTATCATCAAATTCTGAATTTTTTTCAGTTTCTTTTCCTTTCATTCGTTCGTTATCCTCTTCGACTTGCTTGAGAGGCGAGATAGATAGATAGATAGATAGATAGATAGATAGATAGATAGATAGATAGATAGATAAATAGATAGATAGACAGACAGATAGATAGACAGACAGATAGATAGGCAGACAGATAGATAGATAGACAGACAAATAGATAGACAGACAGATAGATAGATAGATACACACACACACACACACACACACACATTCTTACGCATTTACTTTTACTCAATTATCTACAGTAATGATTACTAACCTTAACTTGAAAATGATATCGATGCTTTTGTCATCTTGCTTTGTAAGGTTCTAATAAAAATTAACTGTTACAGAATTTTTGGTACAAATGTCAAATAAAATAATACCGCGAAGTTAACATAAGTATTTGCAAATCGCGAATTTCCATTACTCTGACAAATGTAAAATTTTAAGCAAATATCAGATTATTTAAAGATTATTTTCAAGTTAAAATTATTGAGCGCAATTAAAGGCGTGGATGTGTGTGTATGTGTGTGGAAAAGTGCGAACGAGAGAGAGAAAGAAGAGAGAGAAAGAAAGAAAAAGTGATAGATTGGAAGGGAGGGAGGAAGGGTACTCTCATGTATAACATAGAAATTTTATTGTATTAATAAAATTTCATAAAATGATTAATATATATATCTCAACAAAATTACCTTTTTTTAAAAAGGTAATTTTGTTGAGAATATATTAATCATTTTATGAAATTATTAATACAATAAAATTTAAAATGTTCGTGATAAGGCTCAATATGTATTAAACAACTAATATAAAGAGATAAGGGCAATGAGCCAATAATTTCGTTAAAATCTTTTAAATTAATCTAATATATATTGCAAAGAATATCACATAATGATGAGTCCAGTAGTGGAAGTTGGGACGAAACGCCATAATTACGTGATATTCTTCGCAATATATATTAGATTAATTTAAAAGATTTTAACGAAATTATTGGCTCATTATCTCTTTATATTAGTTGTTTAATACATATTGAGCCTTATCACAAACATTTTAATTTACGCGGGCAAAAATAATGCGTTTAAAATTACAAGTATATTAAGGGGACGTTATTTCAGATTATTAGAGTTGCGTTTCAAGACCGACGATAGTTCGGCGCGCAATTTGGGGGGGAATTTTCAGATAGAGTTGCGTTTCAAGGCCGACGATTGTTCGGCGCACAAGTTTGGGGGGGTGGGAGGGAGGGGAATTTACATATATTTATCAAAATACGTGATATCTCAACAAAATTACCTTTTTAAAAAAAGGAAAAAAGGCGTCAAGTGCGTCATCCTCTCACAAATAAAGCCGTTGCATAAATTTTTGCAAAATATTATAAATTACATCTCTGTAGTACATACTTATGCATATATTTCAACCAAAAAAATGAAATGAAATCTTTAAATTGCGCCAATTACTAAAAAAACATATTAAAATTTAAAAACTAAAAATATTAATACAATATCAAGTTATCTGACTCTTACAATTTAAAAATCAATATATAAGAACCTATGTATTCATGTAATATACATTGGTATACAGGCAGATAGAGTCAAAGAGTTGGTTATAGTTTAACAATATACAATATACATACAATACTAATTTGATTTCGAACAATTACGAACAATTCCGGACGTTTCGACAAAAGTTTCTTGTCATCTTCAGCTATGATGTTATATAATATTCATGTTTCGATTGAGATTAGGATGTCCAAGCATTAGCACAACCCTCGGCCAATGAAGTTCTTCAGCTTATTGGTTACGATATTGTTGTCTGAATTAACATTATTATTTAAAATAATTTTTCAAAAACTAATATATAAAAATTGTAAATAATTTTCCATAGAAACAATATGTATAATTGACCAATTATTATGCTTACCCTCAGATTGACGTAAGAAATATTAGCATATATAAAGAATATACAGTCTCCTTCACAATCAACATTTTCATTATTATGTTCAAATATATTAATTAAACAGTATTACTTTTTGATCCAACAAATAATTTCAAATGCAAATTAATTGTGTCATGTTATTATGACGGCTCTATCTAAACTGAGATAAAGAACTTTGTCCATATGTGATATGACTTTCAATTTCTATTATTGCTTTTGTCATTATTTACTAAATCTATGTATGTTTTGTTTAGTAGTTCTGTGTCTGTTTTTAAATTTAAACCGTTAGACAGCTTCTTGATAAAAATCATTTCTGATATTAAGCGTTTATTATAAAATCTTTCTTCGTCTAAAACCGATACATTTTCCCAATCAAAATCGTGATTTTTTGTTTTTCTATGTTCTGAGATGACAGAAAGAGATGCAGAATTACTTTGTAACTGTTTTTTGTGTTCCTCAATTCTAGTTTTTAATTTTCTTCCTGTTTGTCCTACATATGAAGCGTCACAATTGTTACAATCAATTTTATATACGACATTCCTTTTTTGTTCGTTATTTAATTTATCTTTATGAACTTTGATAAATTTATTGAGTTTATTTAAGCTATAGTAAGAAACTTTTGATCTATATTATTTTCAAATAAATTTTTGAATTTATTGGCTGTTTCTTTTATGTATGGAACACAAAATCATTTACATTTATCTTTTTGTTGTACTTCTTGCATATTCTCATTTCTGTCAGAATTTAACTTAACTTTGTTGAATTTATCTATTAAACATTTTATTCTTTTATTTATATTTTCAAATATGAAATTTACTGGATAGTCATTTTGTATTAAAATTTCAATTATCTTATTCAGATTTTTACTGTGAAAACTTGGATGAGAAAGATAAAACACTTTATCAACCAAATTAAATATAATACCTCTTTTTTGGGAAGCTGGATGTTGAGAAAAATAGTTCAGAAATCTACCAGAAAACGTCAGTTTCTGGTACCAATAAAAAATAAGAGAATCGTCTTTTATAATAATTGTCAAATCTAAAAAGTTAATCGAGATACCACCAACTTCTAGAGTAAATTGCAATCTTTCGTGATATGAATTGAATTTCTCAGTTATATTATCTATTTCAGAGTTAGGAATGCATAAAATAATGTCATCTACATATCTATAGTAAAACTGTATTTCATATTCTAGTCTCTCAATCACCCAGCTCTCCAACTCGCTCATCACTAAATTTGCAATCACAGGTGAAATCGGTGAGCCCATCGGTGTTCCATAATTTTGTTTGTAATATTGATTGTCAAAAGTAAAATACGAAGAATTCAAAATCATTTCAATTGCTTTTAGAAATTCTTCTTTTGGTAAATTACACTTTTTATTAATATGATTCCATCTATTTGATAAAGCATCTAACACTAATTTGTGTGGTATATTAGTAAATAACGATACTACATCCAACGAGATCAAAATGTGATTTTGTTTAATTTTTACATCTTTCAATTGTTCAATTAATTCTAAGCTATTTTCTATACTATTAGGAATCTTCGGAATACTTTCAACAATCAATTTGTGTAAATTCATCGCTAAGTTATATAATGTACTATCTATCGATGATATTATGATACGAAATGGACAATCCTTTTTGTGTATTTTCGGTATAGCATATGCTCTTGGTAAATTACCGTCACTGCAATATAATTTTTTGTAAAAACTTTCTGTGATGTATTTTGATTTTTTCCATCTTGCTAACATAACTTTCAGTCTAGTATTTATCTTGTTAGTAGGGTCTCTATCTATTTTTTCATATGTATTAGAATCATTTAACATTGTTTTTACTTTTTCTATATATGTATTTTTATTTAATGCCACTGTCAAATTTCCTTTGTCTGCTCTAGTAAAAATTATATTGGGGTTCTGAGTAAAAAATTGTTTTGTTAATGTTCACCGATTTCACCTGTGATTGCAAATTTAGTGATGAGCGAGTTGGAGAGCTGGGTGATTGAGAGACTAGAATATGAAATACAGTTTTACTATAGATATGTAGATGACATTATTTTATGCATTCCTAACTCTGAAATAGATAATATAACTGAGAAATTCAATTCATATCACGAAAGATTGCAATTTACTCTAGAAGTTGGTGGTATCTCGATTAACTTTTTAGATTTGACAATTATTATAAAAGACGATTCTCTTATTTTTTATTGGTACCAGAAACTGACGTTTTCTGGTAGATTTCTGAACTATTTTTCTCAACATCCAGCTTCCCAAAAAAGAGGTATTATATTTAATTTGGTTGATAAAGTGTTTTATCTTTCTCATCCAAGTTTTCACAGTAAAAATCTGAATAAGATAATTGAAATTTTAATACAAAATGACTATCCAGTAAATTTTATATTTGAAAATATAAATAAAAGAATAAAATGTTTAATAGATAAATTCAACAAAGTTAAGTTAAATTCTGACAGAAATGAGAATATGCAAGAAGTACAACAAAAAGATAAATGTAAATGATTTTGTGTTCCATACATAAAAGAAACAGCCAATAAATTCAAAAATTTATTTGAAAATAATATAGATCAAAAAGTTTCTTACTATAGCTTAAATAAACTCAATAAATTTATCAAAGTTCATAAAGATAAATTAAATAACGAACAAAAAAGGAATGTCGTATATAAAATTGATTGTAACAATTGTGACGCTTCATATGTAGGACAAACAGGAAGAAAATTAAAAACTAGAATTGAGGAACACAAAAAACAGTTACAAAGTAATTCTGCATCTCTTTCTGTCATCTCAGAACATAGAAAAACAAAAAATCACGATTTTGATTGGGAAAATGTATCGGTTTTAGACGAAGAAAGATTTTATAATAAACGCTTAATATCAGAAATGATTTTTATTAAGAAGCTGTCTAACGGGTTAAATTTAAAAACAGACACAGAACTACTAAACAAAACATACATAGATTTAGTAAATAATGACAAAAGCAATAATAGAAATTGAAAGTCATATCACATATGGACAAAGTTCTTTATCTCAGTTTAGATAGAGCCGTCATAATAACATGACACAATTAATTTGCATTTGAAATTATTTGTTGGATCAAAAAGTAATACTGTTTAATTAATATATTTGAACATAATAATGAAAATGTTGATTGTGAAGGAGACTGTATATTCTTTATATATGCTAATATTTCTTACGTCAATCTGAGGGTAAGCATAATAATTGGTCAATTATACATATTGTTTCTATGGAAAATTATTTACAATTTTTATATATTAGTTTTTGAAAAATTATTTTAAATAATAATGTTAATTCAGACAACAATATCGTAACCAATAAGCTGAAGAACTTCATTGGCCGAGGGTTGTGCTTATGCTTGGACATCCTAATCTCAATCGAAACATGAATATTATATAACATCATAGCTGAAGATGACAAGAAACTTTTGTCGAAACGTCCGGAATTGTTCGTAATTGTTCGAAATCAAATTAGTATTGTATGTATATTGTATATTGTTAAACTATAACCAACTCTTTGACTCTATCTGCCTGTATACCAATGTATATTACATGAATACATAGGTTCTTATATATTGATTTTTAAAAGAACATATATTTTATTATATTTTTTTCTTTTTATATTTAATATATAGATTTATAAGAAATATTTAACATTACAAAATGCGTGATATCTCAACAAAATTACCTTTTTAAAAAAAAGGAAAAAAAGGCGCCAAGTGAGCGTGTTAGCCTCACAAAATAAAATAAAATCTTTTTAGATTGCGCCAATTCCCAGCTAGCAAGGTCACGTGATAATGACGTGAATTTTTGGTACAAATAACGTCAATTATGACATAAAAGTAATGTTATTCTGACGTATATATCACGTGATTATGTCACATCTTATTGACGTTATTTTATTACGTCAGGGAGACGTAAATATGACTAAAAAGTACTATTAGTGTCACTACTAGTGCAATAATGCAGTAGTAAATTCGTATATGCTTTGTGTAGAAATTTAAGTAAAATACCGGTCAGTTTTCCCTAATTACTGAAAAAAAAATTTTCTCTAAATTCGAGAATTAATTTTTTTTCATGATGCATCCCAAACGGTCACCCATCCGAAAATGTACCACGACCTCGCATACATAACCTTGACAATCGTACGGGAACTGCTGTACTTCGATGACCCACGAATCTGTATGTCAATGTCTGTATAATTGTGATATATCTGTTCAATGGAAATATTGAAAACAGATGGTTTATGTGTTTATATGATAGTGTATGTATTAGTATATGTATCATTTCCGTAAGTGTAATGTGCATGACATATCATTTTATCCTTGTTTTTCATCGAATATTAAAGTATAAAATGATACATCAAATAATAATACACAAATAATAACAAAAAATAATTAATTAGTAATGGTCATATATATGACGTCAATGTAACATCTAGTTGACGTCATATCGGTGACGTCAACTTTTGGTATTACAAATGACGTCAAAATAACGTTCCATTTATGTCACTTGACGGCATTGTCATCAAAATCACTTCATAATCACGTCATTATCACGTGAGCTTGCTAGTTGGGTTGTGAAAGGAATATATTTTCTTGCCACATATATAACATACTTTATTTCAAAAATCTTAGAAAGTGTAAAGCCTAATTGAGTCTTGTAACAGGATGTTAGTGTTAATTATAATTGTGTGAATTTATATACCGCGTATGTAGTCCCCCCCGCGACGCTGATAGATTTTCAGCATTGACGCATACATATTCACTACAGCAGTAATATCACTTAGTTAAATTGAGAATCAGTCTAACCAATTTTTGATGCCTATAGCATCTTATTAGATCTTAATAATATGTTGAAAGACAAAATTTAATATTAAAGTAATAATTTAAAATCTGTGAAAAATAAAAATAATCTTTTATTTCAAAAAGTACAAAAAACTTGGCGCTGCTAGATCTTAAAATATACAATAATAAGATGGTTATTAAATAATTTCGAATATGAAAAATAATGAAAATATTTAAGAAAGAAAATGCAGTATTAAAATGCAGACTAATTAAGAGACACAGTGGCCCGTATTCAGAACGCGCTTACAACGATATTAAAGCTTTAACATGCTATAGTTTTCGTTACGCATACTATAGAATTTTAGAGATAAAAGCGCGCTTTTATCAATAAAAACGCGTTCTGAATACAAACTAGTATTATATATATAGTATCTCGTGTCAAGTAAACGCACAGCGTGAGATTGTGAAATTTTGTATAAAATAAGTATAAATAAATAATATTTAAGAAATCAAGGATATAGGATTTGGAATACATTAACATATTATATTTTGAGGTCTAGCAGTGCCAAGTTTTTTGTACTTTTACTTTTTGAAATAAAGTATATGTTATATATGTAACAAGAAAATATATTCCTTTCACAATTGGCGCAATCTAAAGGATTTCATTTTATTTTGTGAGGCTAACACGCACACTTGGCGCCTTCCTTTCCTTTTTTTTTAAAAAGTGATTTTGTTGAGTACTACTATACATTAAATTTTTTCCTTAGGACGGAAAAGTGAAAAATGAAATCATGTTATTTACAAAAAGTAAGTAAGCAAATAAATTTGTACCGCTAAATAAAAAAATTTACAATATTTTGTTCATTTAATAAAAAAAATTGTATTTTGTTGTTATTACAAAATAAGTGTTCTTTTAGTAATTTTAACAAAATAATCTGTTTGGGTCATAGAGGTAGTAGTACTAGAGTACGCATTGTCGGAAATTTGAGGAGTGGGGGTAATTCTATCTAGAAAAGGACGCACTCATTTGGAACCGTTTCGTTTTCTCTCATTTCGCGCATGTGTATAGCCGTATACTCTGAGAGAGGGGATTGAAAGAAAGAATAAGGAATTGAAAGAGCAACCCTTGGCACTGGGAAACCCTTAATCTTATCAAAGTCAATTCTTTGTTTGATTCCAAAGAGATCAGGCTTGTCCGGTCATTCTTGGAAAGCCAAAAGTTTCTTTCCGCGAGACTTAACTAAACCATGTGAATTTGACTATCTTTATAAGAAACAATCTGGCCAATATGCTCGCATAACTGGAATTATAGAGGTATAAGTAATAGATTTTTATCATTAATATTTATTGATATTATTCATCGAGAGCCCTTAACCTTATCAAACTCAATTCTTTGTTTGATTCCAAAGTGATCAGGCTCAATCAGGCTTGTCCGGTCATGTAATGATGAAACTTTTCTCGTTCGACTCGATCTTTCTTTCGATCCCCTCTCTCAGAGTATATGGCTATACGCATGCGCGAAACGAGAGAGAGCGAAAAGGCCCAAATGAGTGCGTCCTTTTCTAGATAGATTACCCCCATTCCTACAATGCGTACTCTAGTACTACTATCTCTATGGTTTGGGTAGACAAAATATTTTTATTAAAAGTATATATGGACAATTCGAAACATCTCTGTCAATAAGGTAACAGTGGAGCAGTACGTTAGGTGAACGAGTCAGAACTGGACCGTGGATCGAGTCACGAGTTCGAATCCTATCAGGTTTAAAAGTTTTTTCCTAGGTATTATTAGTTAGTTCAGCAATTAAGGAGAGAACACAAATGATGGAGAAAGAAATCTAATTAATAAGAACTATTGTAACTTTTTTTTTCGTCCTAAAAGTACATATTTTAAGATGTCCGCTGGATAAAGACAGGGCGAAATTTGGTTATTCAGAAACATCCTAATGATATCTGAACGATGATGTCCTATGGATGTAGAATAAGCAGACGTACGAACATCCTCAGCATATCCTAAATACCTCCTAAGTTTATTCAGATACGTACTCAGGATGTTTGAAAATCCCTTGACATACATCCGTAAGATGTACCTAGGATCAATTTTTGCTATGTGGGTAGTTTCCTTATTGTCAAACCTCGCTTGTTGATGATTGATCGATCTAATTTTTGCGAAACGTTCTCGGATTATTTTAGTATGACTGGCTCATTCCGATTATAATGTCCCCGCATTAACTTTGGTGTAATTCCGAATTATTTTGTATTATTTACGCTGTTATATTCTTTGGTGTGTTCTAGTATCTCGCGTCAACTTTTCGCGGTATTTCGTCTTATGCGGTATAACTAGTGCATAATTCGTGCACTACTTGCGATGGTTTTGCGATGATATTTTCTTATCGGCCTTAATCTGTTGCCGAATTATAGTTTATAGCGATCTCGATTCGTTTATTCAACATTGCTACCGATTTCTCGCGTTATTTGATGTTAGTTTGTTCTCGTTATTATTTCGAGATTATCTATTTTCGTTGGCTTCCGATTATTTTCGCTTTCTTTTCAAAACGATTATTTTTCTTGATTATCATTCTTTATTTAATTCTGTATTCAGTATTTCTTTAATATCACTTACTTAATTTTATTTTTATTTTGTTTTACATCATTTAGTATACATTCATTGTTACTGTGTTAAAATAATTGCGTTCTTCGTGTTTCTCGTCCTAATATTTTCCCTAAAATCTTCCTATGGGAGTGGCCCTTGTCTTTCCATAAGAACCTGTTCCTCTACCGTTAGGTTGAGTTAGCTAATTCTTACGCGAGCAAGAGTATCTTGGATTTTTACGTAATTCTTGCATTTCGAATTTCGCGTATTTTAGTGTCTCAAGTGATTTTTATTGTTCGCGAGGTTGACGTCGCCTTTAAGGACGTCTGGCGCCCAACTTTTCGCGATTCGCGATTCTCGTTCGGCCGCGTGAGCTACATATAAGACAACAAGCGAGCGAATCGTTCGTTCGCTCGACGGAACACCACCGTCACACCTCCGCGATCCCTGTTGTTTCGTCCTGCGACATGCGCGAATAACGTTCCAACATAGTAGTAATTTTTGTCTATTTTATATCAAATAGGATTACATTTTTATTAACAGTGCAGTTAATTTTGCATAAATAAATCTGTAATTGAATATTAACCACAATTGAGAAAATGTTAGTCGATAAAGTTGAAAAAAACTATTAATTAATAAAGATCAATAAATTCAGAAGACTTAATGCGAAATAGAGCTGAAAATATTACATGTGCTATGTTCATATGTAATATTGGTAAATTTTGACAATAACAGAAGCAGCTAATTATTCCTGCTGTGCTCTAATTGTCTAACTGATGGTGGTGTTGAATACATAATTTTATGCATTTATATGCTCATTTCTTTGTTTATGTGTAACTCGCGCAAGCGCAGTACGATCGTTTAATTTCGGCAGTTTCTAACATGACCTATCTGGAGATATGGTAGTGTCTCGGCGCTAAGCCAGGCGCAGCGACATTGCCGTGGCTACTTTATGCGAGCCGGCGAATTTCGGCAGACTGAAACGATTAGATCACGATAACGGCTCAACTGATCAAGTTCTACATACATTCATTCGATATCGCCTACTAATATTGTATAAAATAAAAGTGCTCTTATTTTATCTCTACGTGCTTTACGAGCGGAGATATCGCGATGTAAAGTCCGAATATGTGAATTTTCAATTTTTAAGAAACATCATTGTCATCGTTGCCGGCTACAGAGTGGAGAAATGTCCTTTTGAAATTTTTGGCGCAAGCAAATGTGACACTAGTGTTGCATGGTTACACAATTATCAAGCGCTATGATCTGTACAATCGGTAAAGTCGGTTTAATGTCGACTATTCAGGTTAGGAAATCTGTCACATCGATAGTATGGAGGAACATCTAAATGAGGCAATAATAAATAAAAGACCCCGCACGTTCCTCATGGGAAAGTATTTCGATCAAAATGGCTGAAAATTTAGTATGTTGTAGTTTATGGTGTTCTAATCAAAAGTCTCAATGGGCACGTGGTCCTAGAATCAACAAGTTCAGAGATATTGTAGCTCAAAAGGCGACATCGTCCTCATATCGATTATTATGAAAAGTAACATATTGCTATATTGCCTTCTAATATACAGTATAAATATTTCATTGCTATATAAAAAAACATGTTTTTATTGTCTAGAATATGGATTTATTTTCTTCACGGCATGTTAGTTAGTTGTACGATAACAAGCATAGTGATTAACCGGGTATTGATGCGTGTGTAAACTTTTACCGCAGCATCTGTAAAGCCTCGGTGGCCTAAGAAAATAATTTTCTTTCCCATATATGAGTATTTGTGTTTGCAGAAAATGGTTAATAGATTGCGAATACCATGTTATATATGTAAATCTGCTCTAATGCCTCAAAATATGGTCAAACTATATGGTGATGATCCTTCATGCTTAAGGGGGGAAATACATTTAGAATTTTCAAAAAATGCAAAATTTTTTTATTTCATAAAATGAAAGTACCATATCTTAAAAATATGTACACGAAATTTTAGAGCAAAATTCCAAGTATTTTCGAAGTTATAGCCTGTGATTCATCTTCGCTCCGCGCCGGAACGCGCAGGTATATTCGGGCGCTCGGAGTAAAAAAACCTGTTCTTTGTAATCCCCTCTTTTTAAATCTTTGATTAAAAGTTATTTCGGTTAGAGCAGATGTTCCGGCAAGGGTATATGTGTATCATTTCGAGTGAAAAGACGTTATACGTAACAGGAAAAATATTTCCATTTCCTTTACAAACGAGCGTTTCAAGCCAGTTGTACTCAGTTTAGTCTCAGAATTCGGTGCGTACGGATCGTTTTTGACAATTTAAAATGATGTCATATCCTAAAAGAAGCAAAGAAGTATCTTCCCGAACATCGAAACCACGTAAAAGACATTTCTGCGGTAATCAGTTCACGAATAAGCAAGACGAAACAGTTGAAGCAAGTGCAAGTGTAAGAAAACTCAGTAGTACCAGCAGTGATAATATCGTTTGGAATCCTTTGCAAACTTACAGATTGATTGAATTTTTTACTGTATTCACGGCTCTTTCAGATCTTGTAATTTGTTCTGAGTGTAAACAAAAAGTGAAGTTTGAGGAAACTGGAAATAGAGGCCTCGGATTCAAGCTTGTTATATTGTGCCGCTGTGGTCGCCGAGATATAATCTACATTCTGGGCTAAAAATTATTGAAATAGTAGCATATATAGCTGCCGGCATATTCAATGAAGGATATTCTTCGATCCTGCAAATCATGGCTCATTTAAATATTGTCATTGGGAAACAATGCAAAAGTTACGCCGATCATACTGACGAGTCTCGAATACAATGGCAAGAGCGGCGCAGCTTGAATAGCACTAAAAAGGCTCGTATAGCTTGAAAAGAACAACTTTTGCAGCAAAATGAGTTTTATGAAGAAGCAGAAGGACCATTATATGGGCCTGGGATTGCTGACTAACCGGTAAGTTGATGAAAACATCACCTTTTTACTACTCGAAACTTTAAACTCAAGGCGTCTAAGGTAGGTTTCCATTACAATTACCTTACTGATGAGTCTAGTAGTGGAAACCGGGACGAAACGCCAACTTGTGATATTCTTCGCAATCTTATTTTTCACAGAATTTGATTTATTATTAATTTAATTTATATTAATTAATAACAAATCATTAAAATTTAATATATCTCTTTCAACATATTAAGATCCAATAAGATGCTATAAGCATCAAATATTGTTAGATTGCGTGTCAATTTAACTAGTGATATTACTACGGTAGTTATTTAGAGTTGCGTTTGTAAAAAGTCTGAAAATATTTCGGCGCGCGATTAAAAAAGACTACATAGGTGGTAAATAAAATTCACACATTACTGTAGCAACCTAAATCTTGCTTGACCGTCATTCGGCCTTTATTCAATCATTGTTTGAAATTCCAACGGTCCTACAAATATTGTAATTTTTAAACTCATTTTTCTCAAAACTCTTTTTTCTAAATTGGCGGGAAATGTCACTCAAAAACTATTGCACCAATCACTTTAAATTTTGGTACACATATTAATAATACTTATAGTTTCTATTTGAACCTAAAAGTATAACAAAATAATTGTTCTAAAATACTTTTTCAAAGCAAAATTGAGCAAAAATTTTACTAAAAATTCCTTTTTTTTTAAATAAGCGTGTAATTTCTTCAATTTTCAAATTTTTTCACTTTTTTTAGGTTTAACGAGAAATTATGAATGTTAGTAATAATACCTCTTTTGCGTTTTTGTTTCAGATCACCACAAAAAATTTGAGAAATCCCGCCATTTGACAATTCGTTTCGAGACCTTCGGCACAGACTGTACTGTAACTTCGCCATTTTTTAATTTTTTCGAACAAAAAAAATATATTAATGTAGAAAATAACAATAAACTATATCATAAGTATCAAAATAATCGGATGATCCTTTCTTTAAAAAAAAATTTAGGAAAATTGCTTCTTTTTCACTCGCTTAAATGTATTTCCCCCCTTAAAACTAATTGTTTTAAAACAAACTTCATCCCATTCTTGTATGATTTGCAATACAGTTCATGATGTATACACAGACTTTCTTTAGATTGTCGAAAAAATATTTATTCGACAATAGGATGAAGTTTGTTTTAAAACATTTAGTTTTAAGCATAAAGGTCATATTCCAGTATTTGTAGTTCTCGTACGAACAAAAAATTGCAATTGTTGCATATCCGAGTTAGTGGTGTTATGTTAAGAGGCGGTCTCCCAGCATCAATTTGTCTGGACATAATTATTTCCTGCCTATCTGCATTATCATCATCATATAGTTTGATCATATTTCGAGGCATTAGAGCTGTTTCACACATCGACATATAGTACTGGACGGAGCATGCGGCGAAATCTCTTTGATCTTTCGTGTTGACGGACCTAGAAAGAGTAAGGTAAATGTTTGGGCACGGAACTCTCTTTCTACTATTGTCCTATTGGTCAAATTGTGTTGCAGGAGAGGGAGGACAGTAACGTATTCTGTAAAGTCAGGAGCCATTACAGAGGTATTATTACACAGCAATACTACTGCGGTGTAGATTAAAATCGGAAAATTATATACATTATATTAGATACAAAATAAAATTGAGTAATATGGTTTCTACGTGTATTTTATGTAAGACTAACACTTTGATGTAAGACTAATAATTTTATAATGCCTCAGGGCCCTTGATTACATGATTCACTACTACCCAAACATCGTTCTATCTCTTTCTAGGTCTGTCAACATGGTTTTGATGCTATACTCCGTCCAGTACTATATGTCGATGGTTTCACATATATAATATGGTATTCGCAATCTATTAACCATTTTCTGCAAACACAAATACTCATATAAGGGAAAAGAAAATGATTTTCTTAGCCATCGAGGCTTTACAGGTGCTGCGGTAAAAGTTTACACACGCATCAATACCCGGTTAATCACTACGCTTGTTATCGTACAATACACTAACTAATATGCCGTGAAGATAATAAATATATATTCTAGACAATAAAAACATGTTTTTTTATATACCAATGAAATATTTATACTGTATATTAGAAGGCAACGTAGCAATATGTTACTTTTCATAATAATCGATATGAGGACAATGTCGCCCTTTGAGCTACAATATCTCAGAACTTGTTGATTCTAGGACCACGTGCCCATTGGGACTTTTGATCAGGACACCATAAACTACAACATACTAAATTTTCAACCATTTTGACTGAAAGTACTTTCCCATAAGAAACGTGCGGGATCCTTTCTTTAATTACACAAAATCTCTGCTGTAAAATACATTTTTTTCTGTAAGATTACAAATTATTTTCTATATAATTTTACAGCAATTTGTTTTGATTAGGTATTTGTTTAATTACTTATTTATCTGGTAATTACTTCAATTAATATTATCTTATGAAATAATTTATTATTTACTTTTCGTTTCTTTTGTAATAACAACTTAATGCAACATCATTTCGAACACAGATTTATAAAAAGAATTTAAGAAAGTGTATGCAATGTGTGCAGTAAGAAGTAAAGTCTCACATTTTTAATCTTCCCTATTTTACGCAACTATCTGATTGTTGGCTAGTGGTGGTTATATAATTCATTTCGAAATTAACAAATACACTTCTGGCTCGTGGAATTATTACAAATATGTTTCTCTTCAATATTGCATCAGATTATAAGTTTTATAATCTTTATTTGTTCTCTCTATTCTTTATAATTATAAAAGAATTGATTCTTTGTGTTGTATTTTGTTTTCAGATTTATTGAAAGGAAAGGCCTGAAGAGTAAAGGCAAGGATTTAAAAGATTCCAATTTGTATACCTTTACTAGAATAACCTGAAAGTTACGTGTCGTCAATGTCGTTCAAATGAAACGGAGTAATCGTGATATTCTCGTTGTGTTTACTTTGTGTTGCCTTTACTTTATTATTATTTATTTGTAATAACAACTTTTATTGCAACATCCTTTCGTAGGCAAGCTTATAAAAAGAATTTCCCAGCTAGCAAGCTCACGTGATAATGACGTGATTATGAAGTGATTTTGATGACAATGCCGTCAAGTGACATAAATGGAACGTTATTTTGACGTCATTTGTAATACCAAAAGTTGACGTCACCGATATGACGTCAGCTAGATGTTACATTGACGTCATATATATGACCATTACTAATCAATTATTTTTTGTTATTATTTGTGTATTATTATTTGATATATCATTTTATCCTTTAATATTCGATGAAAAACAAGGATAAAATGATATGTCATGCGCATTACACTTGCGAAATGATACATACACTAATACATACACTATCATATATAAACACATAAACTATCTGTTTTTAATATTTCCATTGAACAGATATATCAAAATTATACAGACGTTGACATATACAGATTCGTGGGTTATCGAAGTACAGCAGTTCCCGTACGATTGTCAAGGTCAAACATGCGAGGTCGTGGTACAACTTCGGATGGGTGACCGGCCGTTTGGAAAGCATCATGAAAAAAATTAATTCTCGAATTTAGAGGAAAATTTTTTTTTTAATGATTTTATTCTAAAATTGATGCTAATTATTAACAGGGTTGTTAACGTTACTTTAAAAAGTAACGAAGTTACTGGTTTCGTTACTTTTTTCAGTAACGAATGAGTAACGTATTTACTTTTTCTAGCGAGTAACAGTAACGGTAACTAAGTTACAATTTTCAATAACGAGTAATAGAATTTTACGTTACTTTTCTCGTTATTCCGTTGGTTCCGACATTTTACTTCAAAGCTATAAAGTTTCTTCTTCGACTGGATTCGGAGAGACGCTATATTATGCCTGGTTTATGCTTCGGTCTTAAGGACTTAATCCTAAAATTCAGCCAATAGAGTTCAAATTTCGGTTAGAACTGGCAGCTTTATTGGTCGAATTTTAGGATCTTGGGATTAAGACCTGAAGCATAAACCAAGCATCAGGGGCTGCGCAGAATAAAAGGAACAGATAACAGAGAACAGAGAATAAGAATTTCAACCTATCAGAAATCATATACTGTGGAATAAAAAGTGTGTATTCCATAGCACATGATTTCTGATAGGTTGAAAATTCTTATTCTCTGTTCTCTGTTCCCTGTTCCTTTTATTCTGTGCAGCCTCTTAGCACTATTTGTGTCATTCTCATTCTATCATCCATTAGACGTGAGACAAAGATAATACACAAATGTCGCTGATAGCGCTCTGCCCGAACGCAAGTCTTCTTCTTCCTTTAATGGCACCCGCAAGTGATAGCCCGCGATAGATACGGCCAGTATCCAATGTGGCGACATGTAGTCAAAAAAATGATGCAATGCCCGCGAAAGATGGCGAAGTCCGAATGAACACCGGGTAAAGTTACATAGATTTATAAAGTACCGTAAACTCGCATTCATTTTTGCGCAAAACACATTTCAAATTTACGCATTTGTATATATGTACTTTATTTGTGAAAATGAAGTCATTGAATATATATCAATGTTGTTGAATTATAATTAATTTATTTGTGACCAAATAATATGTAGAAATGCTTAATTTATGTGTTCTTTAGTTTAATATGGATTTATTTGTTGTAGAAGTTTTGTGCATAAAAGTGCATGAATGATATGTGTAAGTACAGTTCAGAACTGCGTACTTTATAAATCTAGTGACTTTAGGCCGGCACTGCCGACAACGCCGCATCGTGACTGTCGCAGAGTCCACGCGGGGAATGTATAGCACAGAGCCATGGCGCCACTTTATGAGTTTACTATTCTTCGTAGTTCGTACTTGATCGTCCATTTAACTTGTGTGTATACATTATCAATCGACATTAATCATTATTAACTGATACGACTTCACGACATACAAGGAGACGAAAACTTTTCGTCGAAAAGTATCATAACATGCAAGGAAATCACGATAACATGCAAGGAAACGAGAAACATGACGACACGCAAGGAAACGAAAAACATGACGACATGCAAGAAGAGATTAGTGAAACAAATAAGATTAGTGAAAAAGATGATAAGACAGGGAAAGAAGTAGACGTTGGAACAAGCAAAATCCATCCCTTTCCAGCATATAAAAAATACTTTAAGTATTGTACAGAAATTGCAAACAATTATAAATTCTATTGCTTACTTTGTCTTAGTTCGAAAAAAACATTAAGTGCGGCTAAAAATTCATCTGCAAATTTAAAAAAACATATTGAAGTAAGTAAATCTTTAAAATTACATACTTTCTATATTCCAAATATAACCTATATAGTGTATGCTTTTAAGCTTTTATGTTTTATACAGTGCAGTGATCAAAGTAATCATTGTGACAACTTGACAACTTTAACTCTTAAGCTGATTCTATTTTACAATGAGTCAGTAGACTAAAATTTTAGGTTTTAAAATACATAGTAATTTTAAGTTTGAACCAACGACATATAATATATACCAGTCTTTTAACCTAAATAGGTGACTATGATTTTTTGCATTTACAAGTTAGTTGTACAGCGAGTCGTTTTGCTCGATTAATAAGGGAAGGAATAAAGTTTAATTTAGTCAGTCTTACAAACATCGGTAGTTTTATGCTCTATCAATATAGAATTGTAGATTAACATTGATCTCGGTTTAACTTATTGTTCAACTTTTTCTAATTTTTAAAACTAGAAAAAGACGAAGAGTAAACTTGAACTGAGATTAAAGTTAATCTACATTGAGCATTAGTCCTGAAATGGCCATTAGTCGTACAAGTTGATTGTTGACTTAAAATTACTGACTACTGACTTATTGTAGAATTACCTTTAGATCTGTTACACAATAGAGTTGCAAGCCGTAAACCGTATGAAATTAACTAATCACAGTCGAATATGAGAAAAATAATCGACTATGACTGATTAATTTCATACAGCTCTATTGTGTAACAGGCTTTAGGCCAATATTATATTTGTCATATGACAAATTATTCAAGCCTGTTGATTGGCTGCAGGAGGATCTCAGACATCTCTATCCTATACTGTCCTAATTCCTATAGCCAATCAACAAGCTTGAAAAATTTGTCGTACTACAAAAAACGGACATATGTAATATTGGTCTAAGAGAGTCATGATGTTTATATACGTTTTATTTATTTATTTTATTTATTTTTGGTAGGCTTAATTTAAAAGTGAATTAATAATAGTATTCCTCATTTATCTAACATTGAACTGCAAAAATTGTTATTATACAGAAAAAGCATCCTCATTACCTTAAAGACTTGGAGAACGAGAAAGTTGAAGTTAAAATGAACAAAAAGTCTAACAGTGGTACATTAGAAAATGTTGCATTCCAAATGAAGCAAGGAAAGCTCGACAGATTCGGAACTGGAAGTAAGCTTATTACTCAAAATGGAGTCAACAAGGCCATAATGCTTTATGTTATAGAAGAACTGGAACCTCTTTCCATCGTTGATCGATGTTCTTTCATTGAACTAATTAAAATAGGCTTGCCTTCACATATAAAAATAATGAATCGTCAAGCATTAACTTCTAATCTCGAGACAACATATAACAGAATGAAAGAAAATCTTATTGCACATTTAGCTAAAATAGATTTTGTAACAACTACCGCTGATTTATGGAGCAAGTCAAAGCGAAGTTTCCTTGGAATGACGGTTCATTGGATAAATCCTGAATCTTTGGAGAGGGAATCTGCAGTTATCGCTTGTAAAAGAATAGAAGGAAATCATACCTATGATGTACTTGCAAAAGAAATGAATGACATACATCAGGAATATCATATACATAATAAAATTACATTTACAGTAACTGATAATGCATCAAATTTTGTTAAATCTTTCAAAATATTTGCAAAGGAAGACGAAAAAATAAACAATGACGATGAAACATTCCATTCTTTGATGGATGTATTATCTTCATCTAGATTTGAACATTGTAATGATTCTGATTTTGAAAATATCGAAAATGATATTACTCTTATTACTCTTCCACAACATATGAGGTGTGCCTGTCATACATTAAATCTCATTGCTGTACATGATACAGAAGAGGCAATGAATGATTCAGTATATAAAAAAATTTATCGAAGCACTTTTGCTAAGTGTTCAAAATTATGGTCGAAACAAAATCAATCTACACAAATCGCAGATTATATTCATAAAGTCATTGGAGTATACTTGGTAACACCCGTGATCACTAGGTATTTATGTGGATTTTTTTTAAATAATGGAACAGAAATTATTATTATTGCACTGAAAACAAATACATTAATTTAATAAATATTTAGTTGAATACATGCCAACTAAATATTTTGTTAAACATATATGGTAGATATATTATACTTATTTAATACAAGAAACGTTAATTTAATTTTAATATATAATCATTCTTTTTTTGTTGAACAAATATTTATTTACTTACTGTAACTATTTAGTTGGCATGTATTCAACTAAATATTTATTAAAATTGACTATATTTATTTTCAGTGTGTTTATAAATTACAATTTTTTAAATTAGTTTATATATAATATTGTTTACTATTAAATAGTATAATTGTTGAAAAATAATATAAACCATGCCAAATAAAGTTATTCAATACAAATCACTGAATAAAATAACATCTTGACTAGGTGGAATTCTATATTTGATGCTTTAAAACAGTTACAATGCATTATAAAAGAAAAAGGAGTGAATGAATTATATCAATGTATGGATTTTTGCAATCTACCTAGATTTACAGATAATGAAGTGAAGTTCATTAATGAATATATACAGGTAATTTTATTTTATTCCATTTTATTCCAATTTAATTTTTCTGTGAACATAGTAGGTATAAATATTATTTATGGATCCTTTCACAATATAGTTGAAACGCGTCTTAAATCGATTTCTTCTTTCATTGAATTAAATAATTGATGCAATACAAAAAATAATAAATTTGATTATTTTGAAGTCTGATAAATGTTCTTTAATTCTCGTATTAAACTTTCTTTTGGTCTGTCCTATGTACGAACAATCACATTTTACAATGATTATTTTATTATTGTTTTAGGTTATGACTCCATTAGCAGTATCTCTTGATATACTTCAAGGCGAACAAGGCATGTATATAGGATATTTATTACCAGTTCTTACAAGTCTTCTGAACAGGTTAACAAATCTTGAAGAGATTCAATTACAATATTGTCTCCCACTTGTATACGTTATTAAAAATGGAGTGAGAACAAGGTATAATATTAAATTGCAATTACACAACATATATTCATATTGTCATTTGTCATATTACTATATTAGTTATAGTTTAGTGTTCTTTAATATTACATGAATAAATAATTATACAATAATTAACAATTTGTAGATTTAAACAACAATTAAATCGAAAAGAATTTTTAATAGCTTCTTGCTTGCATCCACGTTTCAAATTGAATTGGCTGAATGAACAATGTGACGAACAAAAAGAAAAGAAGGATGTCTGTAAGAAATACTTAATTGATTTACTTGAACCATTGTTAAATCAGCAAAATCGAAGTATTCAAGATCAACCCTTAACATCGAAGCGAATGAAATACGACTATGACAACTTCTTTCAATATTCAAAACATAATGAAGAAAAAAACATTGCTGAAGAAAAGATAACACATTATTTACATTCGGATGATACCGATGTTAGTATGTTAAATGAGCATCTTCTTTTGAAAAAATTATTCGTCAGATATAATACCAGTCTACCAAGCAGTGCATCGGTAGAAAGACTTTTTAATATTGGTGGACTCGTTTTGTCGAATCTTCGACACCGCCTAACAGACGAACATTTTGAACAACAACTGTTATTGAAGAAAAATTCAAGGTTCAGAGAAATAAATCCATGATAATTTAAGTTAAAAAATATTCTACTATTTTTAATGTAAATTGATATACATATGTATCAAAAGTATCAAATAAAGAATTCATAAAATAAAAAATAGTTAATGAAATATAAAATAAAAACCTACAAAATTAAAAAACAATTTATTCTTATGTAGCTATATTTACATAAATATTATCATTTTTTGAAAAGTAACGGAAAAAGTAACGTTTTTCCCCTTACTTTTGAGTAACGATAAGGCGTTCCTTTTTACAATGGGTAACGAGTAACGAGTAACGTATTACTTTTTATCGCAAGTAACAGTAACTGTAACGCGTTACATAAAAACAGTAACGTTAACAACCCTGCTTATTAATACTTATTTTAACAACATAACAGTAATTTAGGGAAAACTGACCGGTACTCTACTTAAATTTCTACACGAAGTATATACGAATTTACTACTGCATTATTGCACTAATAGTGACACTAATAGTACTTTTTAGTCATATTTACGTCTCCCTGACGTAATAAAATAACGTCAATAAGATGTGACATAATCACGTGATATATACGTCAGAATAACGTTACTTTTATGTCATAATTGACGTTATTTGTACCAAAAATTCACGTCATTATCACGTAACCTTGCTAGCTGGGTTAATCCTGCATACTAAAGGCTGTTGCAATAAAAGTTGTTATTATTTAAAAGAAACGAAATTAAACTTTTACTAAAATATTCTGAGAGTTACGTGTCGTCAGTGTCGTTAAAACACTATATGTACTAAAATATTATCTTATAAAATAATTTATTATTTCTCAGGATATTCTAATAAAGTATACAGACAGATTGGAATATTTTAGAAGTATATTTTGTAGAAGGAACGTTATATTATCTTTTAAGGGGTTATCCGGGTCTTGGCACGTCAAAAAATTCATTTTTTTCAAACTTTTTTATATAATAGTACAAAGTGTCAGGAATGTTGTCCGAAAATTACAAGTCGATCGGAGCAAAACTGTAGGAATGGGAGAAATTTAAAGTGCAGCGTGTCGAATGCGTCATAACCGGCAATTCGACCTCGGCCGCCGAAGAAGCGAGAGAAGAGAAGCGAGAATGAAGCTTCGGCAAGACCAAAAAGATGCATTGGACCTTGCAGTTGCAGCGGAACCTTCCCTTTATGGGCCTGGAATCGATGATTCCATGTAAGTAAAAAAAAAATTGTTTTCTTTATTTTATTCTGCTTTGAAACGCGTTTTTCTCAAAAAACCACTTTTTTGAAGTCGGTAGTTACTTTTTCTCAAAAACTATTGCACCGATCGACTTCTGCTTTTGCACACTGCTTTTAGACATGTTTTTGTTGTCGTTGAACGAAGGATTTTCTTTATCTTCAATTACAACTCATTTTATAAGCTAAAATATGGCCAAAATTTATGCAAAAAATGACACTTTTTACAAAAAACGCTACAAAAAATTCAATTTTTAATTAAAAAAAGAATCCTTCGTTCAAAGACAAGCCAAAAAAAAAGAATCTTTCGTTCAAAGACAAGCCATACGCATATACTAACAGAAAAACTTTGGGTTTTTGATTTCAGATGAAAATTGACGGAGATAATGCAACTACCGCAAGGACACTTTTTTTGGCGTGGTCAACATTAAGCATTTCTCAACGGCTCATTTTTCAATATTTTTCGTTCAAAATTTTACACAGTGTAGTTCAAACATTATATTTTAATATCTAATAAACGAAAATTGTAAAATTGTCGTAGGATCTTTTAAAAAAATTTACAAAAATAGGCCTTTTTGTTTGCCTTCTAGACCCGGATAACCCCTTAAATCCTTGCCTTTCCCTTTCAGGACCTTTCTTTCAATAAATCTGAAAACAAAACAGCACAAAAATAGAGAGAACAAATTAATAGAGATTATAAAAGTTAATAATGCGATATTAAAGAGAAGTATTTTTAATAAATCCAGAAGCCGGAAACGTACTTGATGATTTCAACATGAATTGTAACAAATAAATATCAAGCCTCCAACCACGTCAGATAATTCTGTTAATTCGGGAAGATTCAAAATGTGAGACTTCATTTCTTACTGCACATATTGCATACACTTTCTTAAATTCTTTTTATAATCATGCGTACAAAAGGTTGTTGCAATAAAAGTTTTTCTTACAAATAAACGAAATTAAATAATAAATGATTTCATAAGATATTGAGATAACTACCAGATAAATAAATGTTATTAAAATGCAATGTGTATTAAAACCAAGTAATTTTATATTTGGAGTAATTTTGATTTTTTCGTTGCATTTACTTTGCGAATTGCTTTTATTTCATTATTATTTATTTATAATAACTTTTATTGCAACATCCTTTAGTACGCAGGATTATAAAAAGAATTTAAGAAAGTGAATGCAATGTGCAGTAAGAAGTGCAGTCTCACATTTTGATCTGACATGATTATTAGTGGCTTTTTTCAGATTTATTGAAGGAAAAGACATGAAAAGAAAAGACAAAAATTTAAAAGATTATACTCGCATAACTATGAAAAGTAACTGACATATTAATAATTTTTCATTACGCGTGCACGTAATGTGCCCAATACCTCAATGCAGGGATGCCAATTCGGGGACGATTCACGCCATCGGTACTAGCGCTATCGGTCGGCGGCCTGGCACAACAAACGGCACTCACACAAGCACAAGCTCGTGTACGTGTGACTTGATAGCAGAAGCGTGACGACTATCGCTCTGTCCTTGTCGCACTAAGTACTCTCCTTGTTTCCCTTCGGCGCACTAAGAGCGAGCGAGACAGCGAGAGAGAATCTGAGAGAGAAAGAGAATCCTTCTCGCCGTTTCGCTGTTGTGTCCTTTAACCGTAATTTCTCGGAATCAAGCGTCAAGCTACCGAAATATTTTCTCGGGCGATTCGCGTATGTCAATCATATCGAGATTCTTATTAGGGAACATTTTAAATATATATATTATATATATATATATATGTATATGTGTAATTGTACAGTA
>NW_017278220.1:112682-137994 GCF_001594065.2 Cyphomyrmex costatus
TATATATATATACACATGCACACACACAAGTTCATTTTTAATAAATTGCATTAATTATATACTATTTTCATATATGTACAGTTTTCAAGCAATAACTATAGGAAGAAATCAATTCACTTTTTAATAAGCAAATGAAAAATTATTGTAAAATTACATAACATGTAAAGGCTTTCATCAACGTACTATCTACGCATTCATTGTCACATCAAACAATTAGGTTTAACGTTTACAAATGCGGTACATAATCCACATGATGATTGCTTTTGCGTTTTCTCGTATTCTCAAAACTCTATAGCTCGGTTTGTTGCAACGACACGCGCGATTTTATTGTCAAAATCTCTCTTTTGCTATCTTCTACTTTCCTATCTATTTCACATATTAATCCGAACAAATTTAGATGTTTTACATCAGGAGACGCTGTAGCGTCTCCGGCCATGTTTCAAACTGAGAAACGCTACAAGTCTCTTATCCTGAGCCACCAAAGTCTATTTTTGGGAGGTGAATAACTACTAAAATATAAAAAATTTTGAATCAAACGTTATATGCCCTGAAAGGCGGTATCACCACGAGTAATTTGAGACAAAAAAATTTTTAATTGGTCAAGCTGTTCTGGAGATATAAGCGGTCGAAAAGTGGTGATTTTAATGAAAAATTAAGAAACGTCTCCGTCTTCTTCTTCTTCTTCTTCTCTATCCGCATTCAAAATGTTTCAAACCGCCATTTAAACTTTTCAACATTCTCACTCACCTTTCACTCGCACCTCCACCATCTTTGACCCACCGGACCTCCTCCACTCGCCCCTCACCCTCCCCCACCACCCACTGCAGCCACCCCTCTCTTTCGCTGTATTTCACACTCTTTCGTTATTTCAATTTTTTAACATCCTCTTTCATCTTTCACTCGCACCTCCACCATATTCGACCCACTGGACCTCCTCCACCCGCATTTAACATCCTCTCTCTCACCTTTCACTCGCACCTCCACCATCTTTGGCCCACCGAACCTTCTCCATTTGCCCCTCCCCTTCCCTCACCACTCACTCCCGCCACCTCTCTCCTTTGCTGTATTTCATATTCTTCTGTTATTACAACTTTTTAACATCCTCTCTCACCCTTCACTCGCACCTTCACCATCTTCGACCCGTCGGAGCTCCTCCACCCGCTTCTCCCCCTCTCCCCAACAACCACCTCCGCGGGCCATCTCTTTCGCCGTATTTCACTCTTTTTCGTTTTAAAACTTTTTAAAATCCTCTCTCATCTTTCATTCGCACCTCCACCATCTTCAGCCCACTAGACTTCTTCCACCCGCCCTTCCCCCTCCCCTACCACCCAACCCCACTTCCCCTCTCTTTCGCCGTATTTCACTCTCTTTCGTTATTACAACTTTTTAACATTCTCTTTCACCCTCCACTCGCACCTCCACTATCTTCGCCTACCGGACCTTAAAATATTAATTAAAATAAGAACCCGACTGCTGACTGGTACGACGAATATTTAAAAAGAAAAATTTTTAAAAATTATCTTATTTAATTGTAAAAAACTTTATTAAAAAAAATTTGTTTTAAATATGAAGGTAATAAAGAAAATCGATGCGTTAATATTAGACGGTTAGTGAAAACAATCTTGGGGATTGTTTTGATATGGAAGGGCGGATGCGCGCGAGTTTCATATCCCCCCATCACCCGGCTCACCGATAAACCGAGCAGTCATCTTTTAAATACGTATTAAATAAAATTATTGTTTTAAATACTCCCGACTGCTGACCGATATGACGTATATTTAAAACCATCGCAGTACTATCACGAGTTAAATTGTAATATATTACCACGAAAAGTAACTGATTATTAATTATTAAAGTTGCCAATACAAAGTGAACATACGTAAAGTGTATTCGACTGTCATGGGACATTTCGACTGCCCGCGGAGCGGTGAGGGGGACAATGCAACATTTGGTCAATTTTCGAATCGCCTCAGTCTAGCTTTCGCTGTCCCTCTCACAACACCGCGCATAATATATTACCAGGAAAAGTAACTGTTTTACATTTATTTAATAATTTTGATTTATAATTACTAAGAAAAGTAACTGCTTTACATTTTTTAATAATTTTGTTTTATAATAGGCAATCGCGTTAACGAAAAAAAATAAATATGTTGTTATAAAACTGACATGTCAATATTAGACGGATAGTGAAAGCAGCCTTGGGGATTGTTAACAAAACAACATATCAAGTGGAAGGGCGAATGCGAGTCGCGAGTCCCCCCCTCGCCTGGCTCGCCGATAAACCGTGCAGTTACCATTTAAATATTGTATATATACATATTAAATAAAATTATTATTTTAAATACTACCGACTGCTGACCGATATGACGTATATTTAAAACTATCGCAGTACTATCACGAATTAAATTGTTAATATATTACCACGAAAAGTAACTGATTATTAATTAAAGTTGCCAGTACAAAGTGAACATACGTAAGTGTACGTAACTTTCGGCCGATTTTCGAATCGCCTCCGCTTTCCGCTCTACTTCTCACTTCATATTAAATACATATATACATATTTGAAATATATATTTTAAATAATAATTAAAATTATTTTAAATACTCCCGACAGTTGACTGGTATAAGAAACATAAAATAAGCTTTGAAAACTTATGTAAAATAAAAATTATCATTTTTATTAAAACATCTGTTTTAAATAACTTAATTTTTTAAAAATGAAAGTGGTAAAAAACGTTTAATCCTTTACAAAATTAAATTTAAAGAATTAATTACATAACTGGTACACACAGTCCTTCATTTTTTAAATAGTTTTTTATAGGACATAGTAATTTGACTTTAAATTATTTAAAACAGAGTGAAATCTAACCAATTAGTATATTATCGCTTTGAAATGTGATTTTAACAGCACGAATCGTTTAATTAATATGATAATGTAATAATATGCACCGAAGATATATGATCACGTTAATGAATAAATAAAAATATGTTGTCCAAAGTCGACGCGTTAATTAATACGCCTCCGCCTCGCTTTCGCTATTCCCGTCACCTCACCGCTCCGCGCGTAGAACAATGCCATTCGACTGTCATGGTGTTTCGAATGCACGCGGTGCGGTGTGCGGAGGGGGACAGTGCAATTTTCGATTGATTTTCGAATAGTTTACGTGTAGTTTTCGCTGTCCCCCTCACCTCACCGCTCAGCGCGTAGAACAATGCCATTCGATCATCGTGGAGCATTTGGACTGCACGCGGTAAGATGAGGTGGGGAGAGTTGGGCAAATGCAACTTTCAGCTGATTTACGAATCGCCTTCGTCTAGCTTTCGCTGTTCCCCTCACCTTACCGCTCCGAGCGCAGAACAATACCATTCGACTGTAATGGGGTATTTCGATTGCACGCGTTGTTTATGTGTAGCTTTTCTCTGTCCCCCTCATCACATCGCATCACGGAAAAAAACAATGCTATTCGACTGTTATGAGACATTTCGACTGCACGCGGAGCGGTGAGGGGGAAATTGCAACTTTTGGCTGATTTTCGAATCGCCTCCGTCTAACTTTCGATGTTCCCCTCACCTCATCGCTCCGCGCGCACAACAATACCATTCGACTTTATTGGGGCATTTCGACTGCACGCGGAGCGATGAGGGGGACAGTGCAACTTTCGGTTGATTTTCGAATCGTTTACGTCTAGCTTTCGCTGATCCCCTCACAACACCGCACCGCGCATAATATTATATAATAATGATAAACATCCTGTTTAACGTTTCACTCCACCTCCATCATTTTCGACCCACCGGATCTCCTCCCCCTCTGTCCACCAACTACCTCCACTACCTCTCTCTTTCGCCGTATTTCACTCTTTCGTTATTTTTTAATATATATATTTGAGATATAATTGTACTCTGAAAAATAAGTGATATCCTAAACCAACCATATCATATAATATAAATAATGCACAATTGAGGTATGTAATGTATAATAAATATTTTTATTTTAAGGGGTTATATACACTCGTGTTGGTCGAAAAAAATGCATTTTTTTTTTTAATTGCATATTCTTTAAGTACATAGTCTCGAGAAAACTCTCACCAAATTTTGCAACGATCGGAGCATTAGTTTCGAAGATATAGCTATTTATAGCGCACTACCTGCGACGTTGCCGTTGTGTCTTACAACAAGAAACAGAAGAATGGCTCGAAGACAGCAACAAATCGATGTTCTGGAGGCTGCAGAGGATGCTGAAGTTGTACAATATGGTCCCGGAATCGACAACTCGATGTAAGTTTAAATAAATTAATTTAAAACATGAAAGAAGCTAAGTTGAAACTAACGTGATTATCTCGAAATTGTGTTTTTTCGAAAATGCCTTTGCGGTGTACACGATTACTAAAAAACTATCAATCCTGTTCCGGAATAGGATAAGTTTCGCGCTACAAAAACCGAATAAAGAATCGATTGCGCCATCCATCGATTCTGTCCGAATCTTTCGTCACACTCACCGCGCCGTCTTGCGAATATCATTACTACAATTTAGCCGCATATTTGGATACCGATGTCGCTGTCGTCCTGCCGATTCGTCGCGCTAATCGCGCAGCGCGATTCTCCCCTCAGACACAATTCAGTACTTGCCGTGTCAAGTCGTGCTCTCAATTACTCGTCGAAAGCAGCAGCTTTCTTTCTACGTGTTCGCTACCGCGACTCGTTACTTTTGTACGTCTCATCACGGCTACCGTCGTGTATGAGTCTCGGCGTATTAACAGCAGTTAATCGTCTCTCTCGCCGTGCCACGCGACTAACACTTCGTTTACTTGTGAATAAAGCTTGCATACAACAAGTTAAAAGAGGAGTGCTCAGTGGTCTCAATCTTCCAGTTCACAAATCCATTCCGTCATTTGAGATCTCAGTCGAGATCGAAGCAGCGATTCACACAACCACGAACAAATCCGATCAATGCAAAATTTGAACCACTTATTTATTATGATAATAGCTAGTAGATGAACGAAGGATTTTTAGTTTAATCAAAAACTTTTTTTTACGGTAAAAAACTTGAAAATATAACACCTCGAAAAATGAACTTTTTGTTTAAACCGTCGCTATTCTTTTAATAATTGAAATTTTGACAAATCCTTCGTTCATCTACTAGATAATACAGTATACTAACGAAATTTTTTTACATTTTGATTTCAGATGATCCGTTCTCGAGTAATCTTGTCCACCGCAAGTGATGCTGAAAACTAGGCGCTCCAGGGCAACAGCTGCAGTTCCGCCATTTTAAAATATTTTTTAACAAAAAAAATTTGACATGTACTCCAAAACATGTACTAAATGATGCCATTGATAGTTTTTAAATAAATTTTTATTCTGCTGTCGAAAAAAAATCGTGAAGATGTCATTTTTCGTACTGCGAGTGTATATAACCCCTTAACGATGTTTAAAAAAATTATATATACTATTAAAATATATACGTCTATAATATAACAAAAATTTAAACCTTTAAAACTTTAAACTATTATCTGATAATAATATATTAACCACGAAAAGTAAGTGATATATTATTAATCCTAACATATCATTAAAATGAAAAGATCAAGCCATGTTCAAAAATAGATCCTCGTAAATTAAAAAACCTGTTGCGTATAATTCTTAAGTTTCCCGCGAATGTTCCTACATTACTTCGAGCGTTCGCATGTATCCGTAGATTATTAAGTTACTAGTTTCGAGTATGTTCCGCAGCGCCACATTCTAGTGTATTTTCTTTGCGTTCGTTACCTAGCCTTACGTTTTTCCGTTAAGAAGCGTGATTCCCGCGCAAGTCAGTCTCTCACGCAGCTTCATAGTGGCAATAGTATTGCAATAAAGAGCATTTTTATACATCAAGTGTTTTTTGCATTTATTTTCGTGCGTGCGATCCACGTATCGAAATCAAGATATAATTAGCGTACACATACGCACGTGACGCAGTTTCACAAGGGGAAATATCAAAGGTTTCCCCAACATTTTGGTCCTTCGAGCCGGATGTCTCTCGAACATTACGAGAGTCGTTACTATTGCCGCATTGGACATTATTGCATACTTCGTATTGAGGCACAATTCCACGAAGTAAAAAAGCACATAAGCCGAGTTGTATACTCGGAAGCGTGAGTAATCGTGGTCGTCGAAACAGTCAGTTTTCTCTAGCCATTGAGAAGCTGAAATAAAGCATTTGAGGAACTAAGGCACCACGCATCGACATATTGGGCAAGCAGTACAAGGCACAGCAGCCATATTGTGCAGCATCGCAGCCATCTTGGACATTGTCGCCAGTTGAATTGTTACACAAGGACAAGGTTACCTGTCAGCAACCAGGAAAGAACGTCGACAAGGCGCGTTCACAACCACAATCGGCATCAATCATCGAGTCATCGTCTGGCGAAGCTCATTTTTCACATGATTAAGTAACACATACACAACGATTCATATATTGTCTTTCTTATCATTTGTCATTTACACGTAAGTTTGCATTTATTATTCGTCATAACGAATCAAAATGAGTTTAACGGAAAACGAAGCGAAAATTAGGCGAAGAACTATAAAGGCTTCTGCCACACGATTGCGTAGTTATGTAGAATCTCCGCAAGCCGAGCATGCAACAAAGTTTGAATTGATTGAACGTAAGAAAAAGTTAGCGGACTTATTTCAGCAATTCGATGAAGTCCAATCATCCATTGAATGTTTTGATTCGAGCCTTGATGATCCAAACACAACCGCGGCACATGCTGAAGAGCGTGCTCGGTTTGAGGAAGCATACTTTCACCTCATGGCGATTTATGAACGACGTATCAGTCAGCTTGAACATGCGGATATTAACTTTCAATTTGCTAATAATAATAATTTTAATCAAGCTGCACCACGAAACAACACAGAGTCACAAATTAAGTTACCAAGAATTCAATTACCTACATTTTCGGGTGCTTATGAAGATTGGTGCACGTTTCATGATTCGTTCGATAATCTTATACATAATAATGCGAGTCTATCAGCAATACAAAAATTTCATTATTTACGTTCGTCATTAAAGGACAAGGCTGCTGAGGTTATTAAGGCCTTTGACATTACAGTTGATAATTATACTGAAGCTTGGAAGTTGCTTAATGAGCGTTTTGATAATAAGAAGCGTATAGTTCAAACACATGTTAGGGCAATGTTTGAGATAACTCCAATTCATAAGGAAAATTATACCGCTTTGCGGAATTTGCTTGATAACGTACTTAAACATTTCAGAGCTCTTAAGGCCCTTCAAAGGCCGGTAGAATCTTGGGACGACATGATGGTCCATTTGGTAGTGGCCAAGCTTGATTCTTCTACAGTTAAAGAGTGGCAGACAAGTCGTGTGGACAACGCAATACCTACTTTCAAGGAACTTACTGATTTTTTAGCACAGAGATGTGAGGCTTTGGAAGCTATCTTTAACAAGTCATTGACATTACGATCAAATTGTGAGTCTCCGAACAGTTCTCGGAAGGCCAAGAATCCTAGTTCACATGTAAGCACATCGAATCAGGTTTGTGTTCATTGCAAAAATAATCATTTCATATTTCAATGTGAGGCATTCCGCAAATTACCTGTTGAAAAACGTTTTGAAGTCGTAAAAAATTCACATTTATGCATTAATTGTTTGAAAGCTAAGGGACATCAAGCAAAGGATTGTATGTCTAGTTCTTGTCGAAAATGTGGAAAGTCACATAATACGTTATTACATTTTGAGTCTAAGGCTAACACAACAAATATTGAAAATCAATCTTCTAACGATTCTTCCAAAACAACTAATGTGTCATTGTCAGAGTCTACATCGCCAGTAGTTACTCAATGCACTCAAGTCAATGCATCTAAGATTTTTCTTTCTACCGCTATAGTTACTGTGTACGATAATCAAGGACAGCCTCATGGCTGCAGAGCTTTGTTGGACAGCGGTTCGCAATTAAATTTTATTACACAAAACTTAGCGAGCAAGTTGGGGCTTAACTGTCGTGCAATAAACATGTCGATTTGTGGAGTCGCGGAAGGAACATTTGGATCAAAGGAAATAACTAATGTTAGTTTTCGATCGCGAATCAATAAGTATACGAATAATCTTGAATGCGTAGTCCTTCCTAAAATCACGCAAAACTTACCACAAGAATTTTGTCCAATGTCTGAGTTTAAGCTTCCAACAAATATTGTTCTTGCAGATCCTAATTTTAATATTCCTAGTGAGGTCGACTTACTCATAGGGGCTCAGATGTTTTGGCAGCTCATTTGCATAGGTCAAATTAAGGCGTGCAGGGCGCATCCCACGCTACAAAAAACTAAACTTGGTTGGGTGGTTTCCGGTTCTACATACGGACACTCGAACAGCATGGCAGTTGCATCCTGTCATATTACTTCAATTAATAATTTAGAAAAATGTCTGTCCAGATTCTGGGAGGTCGAACATGATGTCGCTTCCGAATGTAAAGTTCAATACACTCCTGAAGGGCAAAGGTGTGAAACACAATTTCAAGAAAATGTTTCTCGCGATCCTGAAGGTCGTTTCATAGTCAAGTTGCCCATTAACGATGATAAAATGCAACAGTTAGGCGAGTCTTATGAAATTGCAAAGCGTCGTTTCCTCAAATTAGAAAGGCGTTTATCTTTTCAACCGGAAGTATATTCACAATATAAAAAATTCATGCAAGAGTATATTGATTTGAATCACATGCGCGAGATAAAATTGTCTACAAATCAAGAAGTAGCTTATTACTTGCCACATCATCCAGTGTTTAAAGAAAGTAGTACGACGACAAAATTAAGAGTAGTATTTGATGCTTCATGCAAAAGTGCATCGGGATTGTCATTGAATGATGCATTATTGGTTGGTCCGACTATTCAGGAGGATCTATTTTCACACTTAGTGCGTAAAGAGATTTTGGACAAGTTGTTGGCGAAGGAAGTGATCAGGCCTAGCAGCTCAGAGTACGCGTCGCCGATAGTACTAGTGAAAAAGAAGAACGGCGAGTATCATCTATGTATAGATTATAGAACATTGAATAATTAATAATAATATATCGCGCCGATAAACTATCCAATCCCGATAATAGAAGATCAGATTAACGTTTTGAAGAATAAAAATATTCTAGCATATTAGATTTGAAAGATGGATTTTTTCATATCCGAATAGCTGAGGAATCGGTAAAGTATACTGCTTTTGTCGCGCCTCTCGGACAATTTGAGTACATTAAAATGCCTTTTGGCTTAAAGTCAGCACCGGGAAGATTCCAAAGATTTGTAAACGAAGCGTTAGATGAGCTAATTCGGTCAGGGGACGTAATTGTTTATATCGATGACTTCTTAATTGCGACGGAGTTCTTAAAACACCACTTGGCCGTGTTGAAAAGAGTCTTTAAACTACTGGTAGAAAACAAGTTAAATTTGAGGATTGATAAACGTAAATTTATGTTCAACAGAATAGAATATCTAGGCTACCTAATTACCACGGAAGGTATTAGTATTGGTAGGTCCAACAGCTAGTGGTATTGAGTCTGTAACAAATTTTTCGATTCCGCGGAGCATAAAAGAGATCCAAAGTTTTATAGGGTTATGTTACTATTTCCGGAAGTTTATTGAAGAGTTTTCGATTGCTAAACATCTGTTTGACTTGCTTAAGAAGAACGCCACGTTTAAATTTACGGATGTCGAACTGAAGGCGTTTGAGGAATTAAAAGCGAAATTGGTAAAAGCACCAGTTTTGGAAATTTATGATCCGCAGGATACTACAGAATTGCATTGCGACACGAGTAACTATGGATTTGGGGCAATGCTAGCCCAACGAAAGTCTGATCTCAAATTACATTCGATATTCTATTTCTTAAAACGTACCACAGCGACGGAAAGTCGGTATCACAGTTTCGAATTGGAAACGTTGGCAATAATTTATGCGTTAAGTCGTTTTAGGGTCTGTCTCCTAGGAATTACTTTTAAGGACGTTCACCGGCTAATCGATTTCTATACAAAATGCTTCAAATTTTAACTACATGCTATTAATATCATTACTAATATATCCTCCAAAATTCAGAAAATTTAGTGGTACCGAATTCGAGTTATTAATTTTCAAAGTTGCAGCTTTAACATGTAAGGTATAGCCCAAGCGTGCGCTCAAGTGACATTTCAATTCATAGCGACTATGATATCTATACGATTGTTCTAAAATAAATAGGATATGATGCAGGACGATGTTAGAAATAACATAAAAAGAAACGAAGATCCGTAGCCGTGCCGTTGTTGAGTTGGCGAAGTTCGAAGTGGTGTATCCGACAGCACTTCGAAGTAAGTCACCGCATGGAAGGAGAGCCGTTGCTGAGAAGGGTCTCCGCTTTTCTCAACACAGGCTAGTGTGCGTGTATATATACAAGACATCGAACCCCGTTTGCTTGTGCGTGAGTACTCAACAGAGAAAGTATTGTCATGGGAAGCGGAGCGGGGAGAGACTGGCGCTATGCACCGAGAAGCGAGAGTGTAGTAAAATTTTGGCTACGATTGTAGCCGGTGAACGTCCTTAAAATAGTGACTGATTGTAACGCGCTTAAGATGACTCTACAGAAAAGGGATGTAAACCCGAGAATCGCGCGTTGGGTCATGGAATTACAAAATTTCGACTATACAGTAGAACATCGTCCGGGTAATCGAATGAAACATGTCGATGTGTTTAGTAGAACGTTTAATATCTGTATTGTGGAAGTTAGTCCCTTCGAGCATAATTTATTTGTGTGTCAGATGCAAGACGAGAAAATTAGGGAAATAAGCAAAAAATTAGAGCAGACCATTATTCAAAATGCGTAACGGATTAGTATTTAGGAAGAAGAGTAACGACTTGCTATTCTATATTTCTGAGCAGATGGAGAAAAACGTATTGTTTATGTATCACGATCAAATGGGCCATTTAGGAATGGATAAAACTGTAACTACAATATTGAAAAATTATTGGTTTCCAAAATTAACAGATAAAGTCAAACAGCATATTGCCCACTGCTTAAAATGTATCGTGTATTCGCCAACATCCGGGAAACCGGAAGGCATTTTACACTCATGCGATTCCAAAGGGTAGCGTCCCGTTAGATACACTTCACATCGACCACTTGGGCCCGTTAGACAAGCAAAGTTCGGTGAAGAAATACGTGTTCTTAGTAATAGACGCTTTTTCGAAATATATCAAATTGCGACGAAGACCACTGCCAGTAGCGAGGCTATACGAGCTCTCCGCGACTATTTCGGCAATTATAGAAAACCTCGTGTAATTGTTTCTGATCGGGGTTCTTGTTTTAGTTCTCAAGAATTCGGGAATTTCGTAAGTGAACAAGGAATCAAACATGTATTAGTGGCAACCGGTTCGCCTCAAGGCAACGACCAGGTAGAACGTGTAAATCTTGTGATAATTCCAATGCTTAGTAAAATTATTAATAAGGAGAAAGGCAAACAACGATACAAATTATTACACAAAGTCCAGTAGGCTATAAATAATTCTAAAAATAAAAGTACCGGTGAAACTCCCAGTAGATTGTTTTTTGGAATAGGTCAACGATTAGGTTCAATGTGCGACGAAGTAAAAGAATATTTAAATAAAAGTGTAAACGACATGCCGAGAATTTTAAAGAATCTAAGAAACAAGGCTGCTGAAAATATAATCGCGGTTCAAAAATGTAACGAGAAATATTTTAATTCTAAGCATAAGAAACCTGTTAGATATAAGGTAGGAACTTTAGTTGCGTTGCGAAACTTTGATAGTACAGCTGGTTCATCAAAGAAATTGATCCCACAGTTCAAGGGGCCATAAGGAAAATGTCCCAGTTTGTGACCATATGAGAAAATCGCATGAGTTAATACGAATGAAAAATACTCTAGAGTGATTAAAATCAGGAATCAATTATACCGAACTCAAGATTAATCATTTTTGTATCGAAAAACATGCTTTACTGGGGTTGTAAACATAATCTAATAAATATAAAAGAATAAATAGCAAACTATGTAAATGTAGACATTAGTGACCGCTTGATTTTAATTTTGCCCTATTTGTGACTCCACGGTTAGTGACTGGTGCATTGGATCGAATGTATCACCATGTATCACTTAGTGACCGACGCACATGATGCAATACACACGATGTCCTACTAAGTAACCTAGCCAAAAGTGATAGCATTGTCACCAAAATTTTCCTTCGAGCATACATCGAATACTTCCGTTTATTCGTCCAAAATGTAACTCATACGTGTTTAGAAACATATGGAGATGAGTATTAATTGTTATCTTTTTGAAAAAAGCAGCGAAATTTAATGTTATAGCTAGTTCTCTTGAGACAATCACAGATAGAAACATGCGTGTTTTATTGAACCGATTTGTCATATTCACTTATATACTCAAAATTACCAACCTTTTTCAGAATTCACACATAGCACAATATTTATTGACTTATTCACTAAAACTTTATCACAAAAACTGTTTATGAACGTTTGTCTACGACAATATGACACAGCTATGACTTTGTCATGACAAACGCCATCTCTACCAACGTGGCGACAACAACGTGCTCGATCTGCACTTAATGACGATACAGGCACCTTATTTCACATTTTCATGAGTTATCTGTTAACCAAATATCACTACATCACATATCAAAACGATGGATTATTAATTGAAAAACGTAATAAATATTGTTTTCAGAGATAAATTACTTGAAATTTCTGATTAATTACATAAAAGTCTTAGAGTGGTCACAAACAGAGTCATGGTCACAAACTGGGACATTTACCTTACGTTGTAAGAAAAGTATTGCTTAATGATCGCTATATAATAGCCGATCCAGAAGGGTTCCAAAACACTCAGAGAAAATACCAAGGAGTCTGAGAATCAAAAACCATTTATTCTAATAATCTATAAATTATCAGATTCAGATTTTAAATTGTAATTTGACTCTTATTCGCAATTTTTAACGTATTAATTATTGTCATATAAAAGAGTCCTTTAATTCTTCAATTATTTGTTTTTAAACCGCGGGCTGTAACAACGCGAATAGTACATTGTTAGTCTATTCATTAAGTAAAAATTAGATTTAGCATTTATAATTGCGTTTCAAGACCGAAAATCCTTCGGCGCGCAAATATTTAGGAGGGGGGATATTTCAGATTATTAGAGTTGCGTTGCAAGACCGAAAATCTTTCGGCGCGCAATAATTAAGAAGAGGGGACATTTAAAAATCAGATTATTAGATTTGCGTTGCAAGACCGACAATTGTTCGGTGCGCAATTTGGGGGAACTACATATATTAATAGAACGTTATTTCTTACTTTGGATAAATATTGCGAAGAATATTACTACGTCGACCCGCCATCAGAGGTCTATCGATATTCGCAAATTCTCGCAAGTGCTGAGACACGCGTATATCTCTTTATATAGCATCTCGATTTAATAACTTACATCGGCGTAAGGTAGGCTTCCATTACAATACCTTACTGATGAGTCCAGTAGTGGAAGCCGGGACAAAACGCCAAAAATTACGTGATATTCTTCGCAATATAGAATATTAGAATAAATTATCAGATTCAGATTTTAAATTGTAATTTGACTCTTATTCGCCATTTTTAACGTATTAATTATTGTCATATAAAAGAGTCCTTTAATTCTTCAATTATTTGTTAGTGAGCATGAAAGGCAATTTTGAAAATAAAGTGCAGACGTATTCTTATAGAAAATTGAACGCTCTTTCACGTAAGAATATTCTTTTTTTGATCAGACCGGTTTACGATAATGTTTTTCAGTTTTGAACTTCTCAAAATGGCGGCGCGCCTAAAAGGCCGCTCTCAATTTTCTTTTAATATAGCTCAAAATGTAGATCCAGGTCTCTACTTTGTTACTCTAAAATGACTTAATGGCACACGCATTCGTTTAGGAGTAAGAGCTAGGAAAGTGAGGCAATGTCGCTCCGTCCCCCTGCCGCACCACTCATTTTCCTCACTTTACAAAGTAGAGACCTGGAGCTACATTTTGAGCTAAATTAATTGAAAATTGAGAGCGGCCTTTTAGGCGCGCCGCCATTTTGAAAAGTTCAAAACTGAAAAACATCATCGTAAACCGGTCTGATCAAAAAAAGAATATTCTTACGTGAAAGAGCGTTCAATTTTCTATAAGAATACGTCTGCACTTTATTTTCAAAATTGCCTTTCATGCCCACTAACGACAAGCGAAAAGAGCGCTGCGACGAGAAAGCCCAAAAATTGGGTGGCCCACTTGGCATGGAATGCCCCATATTCAACGTGTTTTTGTACTGAGAAGATCGAAAGTCAGGATGGTCGAAGCTGCAGCATAAGCTCGTTCTCACTGTCGGTAAAAGATTATACACCGTCGTTGCTTACAATTCCGCGAGAGCGCCACGAGCGAAGTACCAGAGATAAAAAGAAGGCGGGACACATTGTATTGTACGACGAGAGTAAATGGACATTTTCTTCAAAAATATCGTCTCGTATTTTACCGCAAGTCTTAGACCCTATTATCCTACATAGTGTCTATTATTATTAATCTTTTATGTATTGACTAGTAGTTTTTGAACATGGTCGGAGACACTATCGCGTCTCCTGATAACGACTAAAGATATTATTTAAAAATTACTTAAAATGTACTTAAAAAATTGTATATATCTTGTAACAGGCTTCGGCTCCTGGATTGTGTCCTCCTCAGACATATTGCACAGCAGTCAACATATCGTTAGACAATAAAATCACGGATGCAAATTGAGATACTAGCCCTGTGAGTCTCTATGTCGAAAACTGGCTTTGATTGCACACGATTGAAAAGTCGTATATATAGCAATACCTCTGAAAGGATGGTAAAAATCTTTCTTTATAAATGATAAAAAAAGATGTCGAAATTCTAAAAACAAACTCATCATTGGACCATCAAGTGAAATAAATAAAGTAAATTTAATAATAATTCAGTGCGTCCACATAACTGAAGTAATATTCATCAAACAATTAATTGAAATGTCACAAAGATAAAATTTAAAATAAAATGTATGTACATTTAACATCATACAGTCATAAACTAAGAACATTGTGTAATCATTTTATAAACTATGTGTAGACACTGAGAACGGTCGACGCAGACTGAGTGAGGCAACAAACCATCAGTATCGAAAAGTCAAACTTTATTTACAATGGATATAGGTATAAGCCTTATGGAGTCAGTGACACCTTCAGTGTCAGTTTGTAAATTAAGACTATTTTTCTGTTTTTTAATATTAAGTATTTCCGATATTAAACGCTTCTGAAACAAGACTCTTCATCCAAAATTTTTGTCCCATTAAAAATTATGGTCATAATCAAGTCTATGCTCAGTTATAACAGAACGAACAGACGTAATATATTTAATGTGATTCCGATTTTCAGTGATTCTAGTTTTCAATTGTCTGCCCGCCTGTCCAACATAAGACGCATCACAGTCATTACACAGGATTTTATATATTACGTTATTTTTAGATGTATGAGAACGAGAGTTTTATGAACTTTGATATATTTTCCCATTTTACTAGGACTGTGAAAAGATACCCTGATGTCGTTGTTGTTAAACCATTTAAATTTCTTTGTATGGAAGGGAATGAAAGATACCGCAAGTCAAGATGTAGATTTATTGTCATTGTCATTACCTTTCACAGTTCCGAAGAACCGCTCGACCGTGACGGACGCGTTTCGGTTCGGGTGCTTTCTATTTTATATTTTTGAAAGTGTTGCCGACTTCGACTGAGCAATTGAATCACAATGATGGGTGTCCGCGGATGAGCTCGTCTCGATTGTTCGGTATTTCGCTGGCTAGGACTCCTGACGCGCGTTGTTTCGGTGTAACGACGCCGTAGACGCAGGCGCCCGGTGACCGTTCGAGCAACGCCATTTTGCGGGCATTGCATCACAGGTTTTTGCAACTACATTTGACGAAATCTATAATCAGACGTGATCTGGCCGTATTGTCTCCGCTCACTTTATGGAGGCAGGAGCCATTAATTAAGAAGAAGAAGAAGTCATTACCTTTCAAATCTTCATGTACTATATATTTATTTTATAGTAGATATTTTATACGTTGGTTAACTGTATCAAGGATGAAAGGTAATGGGTAATCGTTATCTAATATTAACATATTAATAAGTGTGAAATTTTTTGTGTGAGACTCAAAAAAACCAGATAGTGTAAAAGCTCTGTCCACCAACGAAAAAATTGTGCCTTTCTTTTGTGAAATTAGATGATTTGAGTGAAAATTCAAAAATCTATTAGAAAAGGTAAGTAGGGTAGACTACGGTACCAATCAAAAACAAATGTATCATTACGTTTCAAAATTGTGGTGTCTAAAAATTCTAATTTATCTTCATCAATTTTTAATGTGAATTGAATACGTGGATAAAACGAATTAAAAGCTTGGAGCAATAAATCCATTTTTGAAGGAATGATTGGGGCCCCCCGCATGGGGGGGGCTCCACTACTATTAAAAATAACCTAACCCTACCCATTTAGCGGTGTGAGGTAGCTTTCGCTTCGTGTAGAAGATCGAAATCAATGCACAACAGTACGAGCAAGTGACTTTCTATGCGAACATACTTCTATGGTTGTACTATTGCGCATGAATTTTGACTTTCTACGCGAAGCGACAGCTACCATACACCACTTAATGGGTTGGGTTAGGTTATTTTTAACAGTAGTGGAGCCCCCCCCCCATAGGGGGGCGGAACCTCACGCGTACACTTTAGAACATGAGGCGACATGGATGTTGCGAGCTCATTTGCAGAAGAAGAGGTGGAATAAGAGTTACTTCGCATCAATACAGTAGGTTTCACTACTGTTAAAAATAACTTCAACGATTAATATCTCAAAAACTATAAGAGTCCGCCACCTAGTTGTTAAGGCAAAGTTGCTCAGAATCATGACCTTGACAACATATATCAAGGTCAAGGTCATCGGAGCTGGGTCCCCTAAAGTAAACATTTACCAAAAAGAATATTCATATTAAGAGATATTGCTATACGCTATACATATTAAGAGATATTACTATACATACGACTTTTCAATCGTGTGCAATCAATGTCAATTTTCTACATGGAGATCACAGAGTCAATATCTTAATTTGCATGCGTGATCTTATTGTCTAACGATATATTAACTGCTGTGTAATATGTCTGAGGCTCAATCCAGGAGCCGAAACCTGTTACGAGATATATGTATTTTTTTAAGTACATTTTAAATAGTTTTTAAGTAATATCTTTAGTTGTTACGTTATGGAATTATTGAAAGATTTTATTAATTATATGTTTTATATCTGAAAGTTTTGACTCTTACATCGCCTTTTGTCTTCTTGTTACTTATTTTTATACAAAGAGTCCTTTATTTCTTATCTATTAAATTGATATATTAGAGAGTTGCAAATTTTTGAAAAATTTACCAATATGTGCACAGGAAATATTAATTATCTCAAGAGCCTTATTTGTATCAGATATGTAAACATGTAAAAATGACATAGTAAAATAATATACCTGTCGCGCCTTTCCAGAATGCCCTAGCACCTTCTTCTTTGTATATTTTTCTTGCGCAATCCAGCAATCCGTTGTATGTAGTTTGACCTTCTCTAGCTACAACCTAAAGCATACATGTACAATAAAACTACACAATAATCATAATTTATATTGAATAGAATTTCTAGAACAATATATGTGAACATACAACAAGAAAGGAAAGAAAACCTAATTTCCTTGGCAATTATGTCGCCACGAATCTGTCGGCTAAATACGCGACAAACCCTCAAGAATATATATACGGATTTCAAACACACGTGCAGGCTTTGCTCGTCACGAGATGAGGCATTTAAATCTGATAATTCCTTTTATCCTTTCTTCACATCACTCATGCATTTAAAACAAAATAGAACAATGGTACAACGTACCTATAATCAATGATATGAAGTTGCATTATAAGCGATCGAGATAAGAGCGATAATCACTATGAAACTTACAAAAATATTCAAACGATTTCTAAACGACATAATTTAAAATCTTAAAAATAATAACACTCAAAGTAACAGTGACAATATTTTGCGTGACGAGAAGATTAAAGAAAGTTCTAAGCTACCAGTTTCGAGAGTCCAGGGTATGAAATTAGATACTCGAAACCTGTTCTTTTTATTGAACTGGTGCACAGAGTGCAATAAGTTGAAGTGAAACAGATATATGTTTGTTTCATTTCAACTTACTGCACCAGTTCAGACAGTGCAGGCAAAAAGAACAAGCCTTTGGTTTTTAGATATCCTCCGGATAAGATATTGCAAGTTATGGTCGAAGGGTTTTTCCTTGTTCTTAGACCCCGAATGTACATTTGTCGAAGGTCTAAAATAAAAGATGTAAATTTAATAGCATCATTTTAGTTTTATCTTTTCCTCCTCACGAGCGACCACTACGATCCGGCACGAAACGCTAAACCTTTCTTATAATCATAATTTTTAGACTTATTAGTAATTAAAGTGAGAAATGCACCTGTAATCTTGTTTTTATTACATCCGCAGGAGTGACCAATGCTGCTGCAGGTACACCGGCAATCGCACCAGAAACAAGAAGCGACAATGGCGTATTGTAGCCTCCTTCGTCGGCCAATCGCGCTTTCGTGTGAGCATACATAGGAAAGTAAATTGCACTAAATGGCACATCTCGCAAAAAGCAAGCTCTAGCACCCTATAAGAAAATTGCGATTGTTATCACCTCAGCTTGTGAGTGATGGAATGAGTGTTAGCGTTATATATATAAAATTATTATTATCACTATTCACTTTGTACAATCCAAAAAGACCTAATTCCTTGACGACGGTCCACGCCCTAACTTTCGATCCTCCTGCAATCTCGCCAGCTACTTGTAGTCGAATTTTTACTATCTCCAAAGGATTGGTAAATATGACCTGCGATCCTCCAGCCTATAAAATTTGGACTTATTATGCTTTACGTTTCTTGTTTGTTTCCTCCAATTAGAAAAGTGTATACGATTAGAATAAATATTAGGTTGTTCGAAAAGTTTGTTTCAAATTTTCTAATTCGAAATAGTATATTGTACATTTAAAAAATTAGCGATTATACCATTTGATAGAGCAAAATTTTAACTTTAAGAATCTGATTTTTGAATTATGGTACGATGATTTTTAATGAAGTTAAATGATGAAAAATGAAAATCAAAGTGTTCCATTACTTAACTCGCGAATAACTCAGGAACAAAAAATCGTAGGGATATTTTAAAAAAATTTGTAAGGAAAACTTAAGTTTTCACGATAAGCGAAAAATTTTCGTAAATTTTATTTGAGCATGTGAAAATAAAATTAAAAAATAAAATAAAATAATTTCATCATTTTCAGCTAGCAGTCATTTATATGCAAAAATTACCAAATTTACATGAACTAAAACATTAGAAAAACATATAAACAAATAAAAATGTAATTACAAAAACAACGCTTGTTATGTTTTAAAAACAACTAAAATAATGATATTAAAATTACGGTATTAAAACAAGCCAACAAATTAAATGATGACAATTTTTATTAAAATATTCTATAATTAAAATGAGAAACGTTTCAACTTATACATAAGTTCTCTTCAGTCTCCTTTATCAAGAGACACGGTAGTGTCTCGCGCCAAGTGAACGCGAAGCGCGAGACCGCACGTATATCTTTACGCGAGTCGATGAGTTCCGTGTACCCGAGATTATCGGATCTCACAATAAATGGCTGAATTTATCAACTTTTATATATCCGTAATTTAGTTTTAGTGTTTAAATTATATTATAAATATGTTTTTATTGTCTACGTACCCTACGAAGGAAGATATCTCGATGTGAAGTTGAAATGTCAAAAATTTTAACATCGGAAATGTTGTCCGTTTCACGTTTTAAACACAGACGGCGTTTTGTCGAAAAAATGTTGTCCGTTTCACGTTTCAAACGGCAGACGGCGCTTGCTAGCATATTTTATTTTATATCGATTAGCTGTCAACGTAATGACATTAGATAGATAAAAATCAACAATAGCAAAGGAGGATTTTTGTATCCTGTTATAAAGCAGTCAATGTCTTGAAAGTTCACGGAAAAAGTGTTCGAGGCTATGCTTTGAACTGTACTGTCGCCTCTCAAGCAATGCCGAAGAGGATAACGAACGCGAAAATCGCATGTCTAGACTTCTCGTTGCAAAAAAGCTGATCTGAAAAGAATTGCTAAAGCTACAGGTGTGCAATTTCTAATTTCGCTAATCAACATAGAAGGAGAGGAGAGTTTTGATGCTAGTTTTATATAAATTCTCACGGAATTATAATTAGTACCTAAGATACAGTTCGATCGTTAAAGGCATTTTATTGGTTTTGTTTCTCACGGTCTTATAAGATTTAACATTTAAATATTGTTTCTTTTTTATTTTAAGGCTAAAGGCACGTACAGTGAGCTCTATTATTATATTAGAGCTCTATTATTATATTTTATTATAATGTTTTTTTTTAATATTTTATATACAGATTTATAAGAAATATTTAACATTACAAAAAATGCGTGATATCTCAACAAAATTACCTTTTTAAAAAAAAAGGAAAAAAGGCGCCAAGTGTGTTAGCCTCACAAAATAAAATGAAATCTTTTTAAATTGCGTCAATTATGAAAGGAATATATTTTCTTGACTCATATATAACATACTTTATTTCAAAAAGTAAAAGTACAAAAAACTTTGCGCTGCTAGAGAGAGAGAGAGAGACCTTATTATTTTTTTTTATATCGCCCTTGACTCTTCATATTGTTTATTTTTATATAACGAGTCCTTATTTCTTTTTCTATTAATTTCTTATTATTTTTCATATTCGGAATTATTTAATAACCATCTTATTATTGTATATTTTGAGGTCTAGCAGCGCCAAGTTTTTTGTACTTTTACTTTTTGAAATAAAGTATGTTATATATGTGCCAAGAAAATATATTCCTTTCATAATTGGCGCAATTTAAAAAGATTTCATTTTATTTTGTGAGGCTAACACACTTGGCGCCTTTCTTCCTTTTTTTTTAAAAAGGTAATTTTGTTGAGATACTTGAGATAAATGATACATGACAAAATAAACGAAGTACGGTTAATCTTTCAAACTATAGTCCATCGAGTCAATCAACGCCTTCACGAGAAATTGGATCTTCGTTGAGGGCAACTAACAAATCCAAAGGGGGAGTCTGTAACGTGAAGGGCCCAGTAACACGCGCGAGAGCCCTGGACGCGAGGAGCCGCTGATTGGACAAGAAGTTACGAAGAAGAAAGGCAGGCGGCGCGTTAATAGAAATCAGACATATTGTGAACATTGCCATTGTAAGACGTATAGTACGAGAATAGCAGCAATTACATAGTTTCTCGTCCGTTATTTGTGCAACTTTTATTCAGAGTAAAATCCCTTCTGCTTAATCCTCTCGGCGACTTCCTCGTCTATTTCACGGAACCTTTAAATCATAATAATTGTAGTGAAGGCGACGCTACAATATTGTTTCTCAATCCGAACAAAGAAAATTATCCACATCGTAATTCTAAATCCATATTATTATATATTAGGAAACAATTTTAAAATTATAAATTAAAATAGTCACTCCCGAACGAGCCGACACGACCGACGACACGGTCGCAAACACGGTTGCAGTCACGCATACCTCGTAGGACGAGTACGAACGCAAAGATTCAGGACAGGGAGGTAAAAATGGCGGAAGAACGAAACACAGGTAACACCGTTACATTAACGAACGAACAGTTCGCTACGCTCATACAACAGATACAGATATCTGCTGCGAACGCACCGGTCGCGAATATCGTGCAGCCACAAGGTAATTTCTCACGATGCACCTCACGCTTCGACGGAAACAAATCGTCCGATGTAGAGGTTTTTATTGACGCGATTAGTACGTACAAAGAGTGTACGAATACATCCGATGAAAACGCGTTGAAAGGATTACCGATCCTCCTCACGGATCTCGCCGCGACGTGGTGGCAGGGCGTTAAAGGCACTATCAATACGTGGAATGTTGCGATAGAAATATTGAGACAAGCCTACGGCCCTAAAAAAGCGGCATATCGCGTATACAAAGAACTTTTTTCGTGCGAGCAAGGAGAAGACGTATCGACGGACGTATTTGTGTGCAAAGCGCGCGCGCTACTCTCGAAGCTTCCATACGACGCGCCTTTGTCGGTAAACATTCAGCTTGACATGATTTACGGGCTGCTAGCATATAAAATCCGAAAAGAGATACCGCGTGAAAAAGTCACGTCCTTCGCAGAATTAGTGGATCTCGCGCGCGAAGTCGAAGAAATTAAAGCGGAAAAAGACGTAATACCCAAACAGCAAGCGTCATCACGCAAACATGAAAATCGCCCACGTTGTAAGTTTTGCAAGAATTTCGGACACACTACGGACGAATGTAGAAGTCTCAAAAAGAAAAACGAGGAAAACCCGAACGCGTCGAATAAAAAAAGTAAAGACGCTAATTCCGACGTCGCACAAGCAAACGACCAACGCGCTCTACCCACCGTAACTTGTTTCGGTTGCGGAAACACCGGGTATCTTCGTAAAAATTGTCCAAAGTGCAGCAAAGCCGATAAAAATTATAAGAGTGAAGAAAAGTCCGATTTTTGCCTCGTGGATGCGTCGGAAATACAAGCAACGTATAAGAAACGCCCAGTTCTCAACGTAGAAATATTAGGCGCAAAGGGAACAGGATTAATTGATACGGCCGCGAAAATGAGCATCGCCGGACACTCTCTTTATAAAATACTCATTGAAAAAGGACAAAAATTTGAAAAGTCAAACCTACGCATTGGATTAGCCGATGGTACGCGTAGTGAAGAAAGCGTGTGGGTCACTAAAGTCGACATTCATGTAGAGAATCGTACGATTAACACCACACTTCTAGCAATGCCGTATGCTCATAACCATTATACATTACTCGGCATGGATTTTATCGAAGAAGCCAATATTGTAATAAATATACCTCAACGTATATGGTATTTTGCAGACAATTATGAGCCACACGAACTCAAGTTTGAAGGAATTACCGAAGCAACCGGCATTGTGCAGCTAAATTGCGTCAACGCATTAAGAGACGACGAAGCACCAATCCTATCTCTAGAACAACGCAAGGAACTCGACGCAATACTGGTAAATAACGAAAACATCTTCGCACCAGGGGGAGAGCATACACCGTACGCTGAACACACCATTGATACCGGCGATAGCACGCCGACAGCTACTCATCCCTATAAAATGTCGCAACAAAAGAAAGAAATTCTAGAGAAGGAATTGAACGCTATGCTGGAAGCTGATGTTATTGAAGAATGCGAATCTCCATGGGCCGCTCCAGTAGTGCTCGTGCCCAAGAAAGACGGCGCGGTACGAGTCTGCGTTGATTACAGACGTCTAAATGCTGTGACCAAGACGGATCCTTACCCGATGCCCAGAATCGATGAACTGTTGCATCTCGCGAAGAGAACGCTTTTTATGTCGACCATCGACCTTCGCTCAGGATATTGGCAGGTAAACGTAAGGCCCACAGATCGAGATAAAACAGCATTTACGACACCGTTTGGCACATTTCGCTTCAAACGAATGCCTTTCGGCCTGAAGAACTCCGGTGCCACCTTTCAACGACTGATGGATCAATTCCGAAGAGGTCTGAAAGATACCACGGTATTAATATATCTAGACGACATAATCGTCATTTCGAATAGCTTTGAGGAACACATAAAAGATTTGAAGAAAGTATTCGATCGCCTGCGCGACTTTAAATTACGCGCCAACCGTCAAAAGTGCAATTTTGCGTGCTCATAAGTAAAATTCTTAGGCCACATAATTACCGCCGAAGGAATTCAGCCAAACGACGACAAGATAACAGCCATATTAAATCTTGCTCCGCCGAGAAACATAAAACATCTACTCACATTCCTGCAAACAGCTTCATGTTTTCGAAGATTCGTTCCAAACTTCGCAGAAGTCGCTAGACCATTGACGCTGCTAACCAAGAAAGATACTCCGTGGATATGGAATCAGGAACAAGAGAATGCCTTTACGGAACTAAAAAAGGCTCTTACCCAGGCTCCCATACTCAGACAAGCAGATGACCAATTACCGTTTATCATACGAACGGATGCCAGCAATTACGCAATCGGAGCGATCCTCGCCCAAGGAGAAGGAACCGACGAGAGACCGGTGGAATACGCCAGTCGTTTGTTAACCGCAGCCGAGCGCAACTATTCGACTACAGAACGCGAAGCCCTCGCTATAGTATGGGCCGTTGCTAAATTCAGAGGTTACATCGACGGCGCCCGGATCACAATAGGCACGGATCACCATCCGTTGAAATGGTTAATGGATCTAAAATCGCCATCGGGCCGATTAGCCCGTTGGGCACTAAGTCTCCAAGAATACGATCTGCACATCGTGTATGCACCTGGAAAAATGAATGTAGTTGCTGACACGCTGTCGAGGCCACCGTGCAAGGGCGATGATCAACATGATTGTGGAACATGCACAGTCGCCATCGATTTACCTTCGCACGGAGCCGCCGAATTGAGAGAAGAACAGTTGTCAGATCCAGAGGTCAAAAAGATTATAGACGCATTCGAAATAAAGGACGACCTCAACATCGCAAATTGGACCTCCCGAGGATATATAATGTCAAACGGTGTACTGTATCGGTATACACCTACTGAAGACAACGAAGAAGCTCAATGGGTCGCGCCGAAATGCGCTATAAAACGTATTTTGTACGAGAATCATGATTCACCTACAGCCGGACATTATGGTGTAGATAGAACGCTCAAACAAATCTCTGGTAAATACTATTGGCCAGGAATGCGCAAGACAATAGCCGATCATGTCAAGAAATGCATAGAATGCGAAAGGTATAAGCCATCCAATATGAAACCCGCCGGTCTGCTAAGAACTCCAGCAGCAGCAAGAAGATTCGAAACATTGGCAATAGATTTATTCGGACCACTGCCAATCACAGCCGAGGGATATCAATGGATATTTATCGTCGAAGACGTCGCCACAAAATGGATCGAGCTATTTCCGCTAAAACGCGCTACAGCAGATGCCTATGCAAAATTATTGATAGACGAAATCATAGATATGGAATCCCACGTCATGTAATATCAGACAACGGACCTCAATTTGTCGGAGCCGTGATGCAACAAGCGTCGTATTGCTTAGGTTTCGACCAGTCTCTGACCCCGGTTTACCACCCGGAAGCAAACCCCGTGGAGAG
>NW_017278220.1:139200-140945 GCF_001594065.2 Cyphomyrmex costatus
TGTATATATATTATTCTGAGGGTAATGACCTAAGCAAATGATCATAAGTTTTGTCTAATTTTTCAGTATCTTTTTGTGCGTTAATTCCATTTTTCTGTTCTTTGATGAATAACATCTCAGAAATCAATCTTTTATTATAATGAGATTCAACGTCCATAATACGTATATTATTCCAATCAATGTCCTAATCGATTGCAATGTTCCGATAAAACTGAAAGTCTTGCTGGATTTCTTTTAATATTATATTTGTGTTCTTTTATTCTCGTCATCAATTTCCTTTTCGTTTGTCCTACATATGACGCATCGCAATGATTACAATCTATTTTGTAAACTACATTATTCTTTTGTATCTTTTCTGTGCTGTCTTTATGAGCTTTAATAATTTTATTAAGTTTATTGATGCTTCTAATTCCTATGGTAAATACATCTTTGTTTAAGCTACCAGTAATAGAATTCGTAACTTTCTGAATATAAGGTAATACAAAAAGTTTCTTATTGAGAGGTTTACAATGTGTAATTTGGTTTTTATTTTGTGATGTATGTAATTTGAAATTTAGTGATTCGTCTCTGCCCAAGGTTTATGGTCTTCCTAAAATTCATAAAATCAATTTTCCTTTTCGACTTATTGTTTCTTCGATTAATACGGTTTTATATGGGATATCAACTATGCTACATAACATTATTTCAAAAAGCTTAACTTATGATAAATATATTAAAAACAGTTTTGGGGTGTACTTCCGAAAAGGACGGGCCGGAAATTCTTAGCGCGCATATGTTTTCTGACGTTTTTTGATGTGCTGAATTCGAATATCATGATGAAAATTGGCGGAAATGCGATTATAATGGTGAAAACCACGAAAAACCCATAAAAATAACAATTTTTTCATTTTTTTGCGTTTATTTCAAAAACTACAAATCTGAAAAAAAATCGTTTGAAACAAAAAATGTAGAGCATGAAATTCTCTACAAAAAATGTTATATACATTTTCTTTGTATTATCAACGGTAACCCCGTAAATGAGGGCTAAACCTGATATAATCGGCATAGCTTGTATAATACATGTATGATATTAAGTACTATTCTACACCTTTTCCTGTTCAGAAACGTTAAACTTTCCACGCGAAGTTACTTTAACCTCCCCCTCCCCCCTGCACAGGGGCACAGGACTTCTACGATTATACTGTTGCTATGATAGTACTGTCGGGGCAGACCTCTGTGACGGTGTGGGTGCGGGGGCCGAAGGCCACCTCCTTGCACCCGCCCGTGTGTGTGTGTGTGCGTGCGTGCGTGCGTGCGTGCGTGCGTGTGTGTTCGGTGGTATTCGGCACGCACGAATACTGCATGTCGCGCAGGTTTAGGCACAAGTGTATATATATTTAGTTTACGGGGTTACCGTTGATAATACGAAGAAAATGCATATAACCTTTTTTGTAGAGAATTTCATGCTCTATATTTTTTGTTTGAAAAATTTTTTTGTCAGATTTGTTCTTTTCGAAATAAACGCAAAAAAATGAATCGCATTTCTGCCAATTTTCATCATGATATTCGAATTCAGCACATCAAAAAACGTTAGAAAACATATGCGCGCTAAGAATTTCCGGCCCGTCCTTTTCGGAAGTATATCCCAGTTTCGATTTATTTAAAAAATTGGAGGGCAAACGGATTAATGATTCAGAAATCAAGTATTGATTTCCTTAGATGTTGTTTCGATGTTCACTAATATTCCTCTGGATCTTGCTATTGAT
>NW_017278221.1:0-1004 GCF_001594065.2 Cyphomyrmex costatus
TTAAATTTAATTATATTAAATAAATTAATATTTAATAAAATTTACTTACACACTATAGGGTTACTTTTTGCGGCTGTCCTCTTTTTTCTATACGAGCCCAATTATTCGTCCGCAGAAGTCAATTTCATTCCGCTGTTTTTGATACGCGATAATTTCGTTCCTATGGTCCCATGAAGCGGAATTAACGTATACGGAATCGGCGGTTTACCAATCAAACAACTGTTTAGATGAAGGCAGATAAAGGAAAGTAATGAAAATTTTTTCATGATTGGCTATCCGCCTAATTCGCTTACGCGAATTCCGCTCCATGGGACCATAGGGACTATACTCTCGCGTATCAAAAACAGCGGAACGTTAGCGATTGGTCAGATTTTCGATACGCGCAATCCGCGATACGCGCGATACGCTCCATGGGACTGCACCCTCAGATTTCGCGCCGAGCCGTACGAAGCCGCGAGGTAACCGTGGGCCCACGCGATTCGCAGGGCCGCGCGAGACAGTTAGTGGCCAATGGGATGCGAGGATGAAAGGACTTGATATTACGGCGCGGCCTGCGTGCTCCCTGCCGAAACAAAGGACCTCACTTGCGTGGCGACCACGAGCCGTAGTCGAGGAAATAAAGCACAAAAAACGGCCCAACTGTCGATTTTTTGAGCAGTAAGACGGATCTTAATGCGGTTTTTTGCATTCGATTCGTAAGATCGTCCAGAAATTTTGTGAACTAATGTGATTAATTACTTTTTTGAAAATGCATTATTGCATAAACAATATGTATTTGAAAAGTGCATTTCGAGGATACATTAAATAACAAAATTACAACTCGGTAAATAAGGATGGAAATGACTCCAGTTTTACTACTCGGGGGTTTTCGAGGTCGCTGAACACGAATATCGCTTCGGCAACGGCCTCTGAGGCACCTGGTGCCCAGGGTAGGCAGTGTAAACGTCATCTCCGAGAGTTTTACGGTAAATTGTGACATAGCGAGTCGAAACACGTTACTCGGG
>NW_017278222.1:0-768 GCF_001594065.2 Cyphomyrmex costatus
GTATACAAACTTAAATATATCTTTCTTGGAACTAAATAGCATGTGGCTAAAATTAAAATGAATATAACTTTCAAAAAACTGTATGTACTACTAACCCCTTCGTGGCGAAGCGAGGACCGCATTCTTGAAAGTATAGGCCCAAAACGTTTACAAGTTTCGAAAAGATCGAAAATTGTTCAAATATCTGTATTATTATTGTCTTCGAGTCGCTAATTACGAATCTTCAGTCAGATTTTCAAAATTCAAAATGGCGGAACCAAAATGGCGGCCTTTCTTCCAAAAACATTCGCACATTAGTTGGATTTGCTTAAAACTTATACTCGGCTATTTCTGGGTTCGCTGGTTACGAATCCGATATCAGATTTTAAAAGTATTTGATCGCCGTACTGAATTTGTTATTTTGAATTCGTCAAAGGCTAGATTGTTCAATGGCAAGTTGAACGGTTAATTATAGATTATAAGATTTATTAAACTTGAAGAGAGCGTTCAGTCCCAAATCGAACTCCATTGACGAATTTTTGATAAAAAATCACACATTTTGCAGGTCTCCATCTACAAGAGCATGTAATAGGCTCAAACATATATTAACTATTTCTTTAATTCTATGTACGTCCTATACTTTTCTTGTACACCCTGCACCCTGCGCCTATTCTAAGAGCCCGCAACCCCTTTGGGCTTGAAGGTCATAACAAAAGCGTATAATACAAATTTCAGAATTAATTTTAATTTTAGATAAGTATTATCTGCACAATTATTTGTGTAATATTT
>NW_017278223.1:0-7249 GCF_001594065.2 Cyphomyrmex costatus
GTGATTATGTTTTTGAAGTTTTAAAATTACAAGCGTGTGTATGTTTGTTTTATATAGAAAAACTTTGATAAAGTTACTTTTTTAAATATAAATGTAATAAAACTGCAAGCTTAAAATTAAAACTCGATAACATGTATTTATAGTATAATTTATTTCAAGTTATAAATTTATAATACTTATTTATAATTTTCTTTATTATTTTATAAATGTGAAATATAATTACATTAGTTTTAGATTCTTTTGTATTTCAAACTATAATTTAATAGTAATATGTTGATACAATGTTAATGTAGTGTTAACAATTTCTATCACATTATTATGTGAAAATTTGTTGTGCATAATTTGATAAATTTGTTACAAAAATTGATATAAAATGTCGTGCAATAAAAGAATTAGTTTCACTTTTAAAGTTTTTGTAAAAATTGTAGAAATCCCATAAAGTTTTTCTAAAAATGAATATATCCGATAAGTGTATAACAGTATGTGTTTTGATATTTCAAAAAAGCTATATGTACCTTTTAACATAAGCTTATCAACCACCATCCTAATGGTTGGTACGTAAGGACAGAAAGGTATACATATATAACTATTTTATATATATTTATGCACGATTAAATTAATCGAGAAAATTAAATCAATTATGTTAGAATCTTTCAAAAAACTTAAATATCATCTTTAATAGTCCTGAGTGGGAGGGGAGGGGGAGAGAGAGAGAGGGGAGGAGAGAGAATTAATGGCTTTTTCATTAAAACTTTTAGGATAAAAAGTAACATGAAACTTTGATTAACCAACCTCATATTATCTACAGATTACTTGAACTTATTATCGAACGCTTATTGTCAATCAGCGTTGTGAGTGCATCGCGCCTATTTGCACACTATTTATTTCATAATGTTGGTACAAATTATTATATTTTATTTAATTTTCTTTATAATAAGATTTGGGGAAGGGCAGGAGTTGATTATACAGAATTTAAAGCATTCATTAAAATAATTTTTATCTAAAATATGTTTCAGATAAAATCGTGGATCAAAACATTTATTAATTTTTTAAGCTGACTGAAGTTTGGAACGTTCCTGGAACGAATTTTTCAAAACGATTTCTCCCATTTCCTCCTTTGGCACAGATGTTCCTCTGCATGCCAGAAAACAAATAGAGAACACCCCGATCGAATACATGCGTCGGAAGCCACCCTTATGGGCGAAAAACCACCTGGAAACAACTTAATAAAGTGGTTTTTCGCCCATAAGGATGGCTTCCGACGCATGTATTCGATCAGAATATTTTTTATTTATTGTCTGGCATAGAGAGGGACCTCTGTGCCAAAGGAGAAATGGGAGAAATCATTCTACGATCTTTTAGAAATTTTTAAGTTGTTTCGAGGGTGGTTTTTCGCCCATAAGGGTGTCTTCCGACACATGTATTCGATCGGGGTGTTTTCTATTTGTTTTCTGGTATGCAGAGGAACATCTGTGCCAAAGGAGAAATGGGAAAAATCATTCTACGATCTTTTAGAAATTTTTAAGTTGTTTCGAGGGTGGTTTTTCACCCGTAAGGGTGGCTTCCGACGCATGTATTCGATCGGGGTATTTTTTATTTATTGTTTGGCATAGAGAGAGACCTCTATGCCAAAGGAGAAATGGGAGAAATCATTCTACAATCTACGAGAAATTTTTAAGTTGTTTCGAGGGTGGTTTTTCGCCCATAAGGGTGTCTTCCGATACATGTATTCGATCGGGGTGTTTTCTATCTGTTTTCTGGCATGCAGAGGAACATCTGTGCCAAAGGAGGAAATGGGAGAAATCGTTTTGAAAAATTCGTTCCAGGAACGTTCCAAACTTCAGTCAGCTAATTTTTTATGCAATAAATTTATATATATATATATACATATATGTGTACGCACACACACCCGCTGAACCAGTATTAACTCTTGAAGCCATTTAATAATATTTGATCCAAAATATTTTTTTATAAACTAAAATATTATCTCTATTATCCAACTACCTCGATAATTCGACCTGACCGGTTTACATGGTCGGATAATCAAGATATCTTGCAAAATTAGTTGGTCTTTTTATATGTGCATAGTGAGTGAATTAGTGGATGAGTAAATGAGTGAGTGAGTGAAGTGAATGAGTGTGTGTTTGACAATAACTATCAAATATTTAGTGAAATAGTGCCAATTAAATGTTTTGTTAATATGATTAATTATAACTTAATTTTTAATTTTATAGATACAATAAAATATAATAAATTTTATAGATATAATAAAATATACTTAGCCCTAATTAGCATACAATTATCGTTATCTACTACTAAACAAAAATTTACTATATCTTATTAAATATTTGAATATTGGTAAGTAAACATATATTAAATGTTAACACATATTTATTTGATACAAAAACTATTAATTTGACTTAACTATCATGTTTTTCATTGAGTAAATATTTATTTGCTATAAGTAAATGTTTACTTACAAGTATTTGAATAATATTCGTTAAAATTTTTTTTTTTAGTGTAGCAAAGACGAGTATTAAAATTATTTTTCCGTTTGTAAGAATTTAATCTTACTATTATTCCACTTTTTATTCAAATTCTGAATTCAAGCATTATATTAATACAAAAAGCAGAGAAATTTGACATGTGTCGCAAATTTACAACGCGTTGCGCAATTTTGATAGCATCGGTATACAAATTAAAAAATGCAGAGCAATGTATACGCGTTGTGAATTTTTCACAATTTTCATAATGCCGACCTTTATTACCATGCTCGCGTTTGTTCGCGCATCGCCGCGTCACACGGGCGATAAAACCGTTCATTAATTAGCCGGCGTAAAAAGCAGTGTTATTTATATCGCCGGCCAAGAGCTCCTTTTTTTTTTCCTTTCCTTTGCTCTCACCGTGTCTCTCCCTATTTTTTTTCTTTCACTCAAAGTCACGGTGGTTGTACAATAACGGCATAAAAGCCCAACACAACGAAACGTTAAGCGATGTTTTCAGTGCGGTAAGAGAAAAACGTGCTAATTAAAACATCCAAAGTGTTATATTTGTCATAGAGGTGCCGATTATCCGTGTCGTTGCCTTCGTAAATTTCTAATTTAGGCAATGCCGTACATCGAAGGGTTTGTTCACGCGGAGCATAGTTACAATACCTTTCGCTACGGTATGCCGACGAGCTAACGCTACGCATGCTGCACAGGCGTTTCAATTATTTTACAGCTCGGCGGATTTTACATAACGGAATAGCCTGCGATCCTGGGTTTATTATATATCGGCATCAATTAGTTAAAACTCTTCGGCCTGATGAGTAAACGCGCATGGGTGCATCTGTTAAAGATTGAAAAATTCGCGTCGTGTTTTTTGACAATCGGCTTGTCGGCCAACTTGTTTCTCCAACGAATTGAATTGAAATTAAAGAAGAAATGAGACTTACATTATGCGTCGTAACGTCAATTAGGACGCTATTTTCTGAATTCCTACCAAGAAAAATAAACCAGCATTCTATTCTTATTTGCGCATTGTTACAAAGAATGGTCTTGGATCTTTTAGAGAAACGATTGTGGCCTGCTAGAATGCGTGTTATACTTCAAAATGCTAATGAAATTCATTAAAGTTAGAAATACTGTTGCTTATTAAACGGCCGCACTTATTGTAACAATGACTCGTGTTAATAAAGATATAAAACATAGTTAAAAAATTTTAGAAACATTTTTCCATATTAAATAAATCAAAAATACAATTAATTTTTAATTTTATTTATTGAAAAATGAAAAAATCGTGTTATCTTTGTTGCAGATCTCTAAGTGATGAGCGAAATAATATGAATGGCAAAATAATGAAGACGGAACAGATAAAGTATATACATATACCTATATTTGAATATATTTATAAGAATAATGTACGTATAATATTAATGTAATTTCAAAATGTAAAATAAAAGGAAAATAACAGGACGCTTATTACCACGTCGTATAGTCATTTATTGTATATTAGGTAATCAATATGTGAGTCGTGTGAGTAATTAAAATATATGTTTTTTATATGAGTACTTAAGAGGACACCGTAATATAAATATCCCACAAACTTATTAATCCATTAAAAAATATAATTAAAGTGTATTAAAAGTATAATATCAAATAAATGCATTATATTTTACTGATTGTCATAAAAATTCCAAATATAACATTTAAGTGATAAAAAATTGATAATTTAAATAAATGTTATAGATTTAAAGAAATATCATTGTTTCATGTATAAAGAATTATTTTAATGATTATAATAATGTAACATTTTTTATGTCTGTCCAGATTTTTAGCGAGAAAAACATATACACCAAAAGCGATTACTTATGTAAAGAATATATTAATTATATACTGTGACTTATATACATTAAGATTATTGCTCAAGCGTAAGAATAATTCTTGGATATTAATAATTGTGTAAATTTTACTTTTTTATACGGGCAAGCAAGTGTTCAGTGATGCACGTGGCGATAATTCAGACTGCGTAGTATCGAAATTTCTATTGTAATTATAAATGTTCGCAAAAAAAAAAAGAACACGAAATTATATCACGGTGCAAAGACTGGATGTTATCTCACATAACACAATTCTCCGAGGGATATCCCAGAAAAAGTCCTTAGAATGTAGCATCCTTTAAATATCCTTAGGACAGAGAAGTGTGTTGTGTAAGTATATCTCTACTTAAAAAAAAAAATATATATATATTTAAGTACACATGTGTATTGTATATGTATAATTATAATTCAAACGATGCGTGTATTTTATCAGATCGATTGTAATCCTATATTTTTTTTATTTATTACGCAATTTATTTTCGTTATTATCCAACGTTTCCCATTTTATTATTATAAAGCAGAGTAGTACATACAATACTTTTATTGAAATAAAATAAACCTTATACATAACGATTGCAGTTTATATTAGATATATTGTATTTAATAAACTTACAATTTTTATGTCAGTTACGAAATTTTATCTTTAGGAATCTTCACATTCAAATTTGATATACATCATTTTTGTTAAAATTTCAATCATGTTATTTCCTCTTTACTTACTTTTTCTTCAAGTATTGTACTTGTATTTAAATTTTATAATTATTAATAATTGTTCGAATTTTGTGTTTGTATTATACATTTCAGTATAACCCGAGTAGTACTAATGTTGCCAAAATATCCAGTGAGACAACCTCCTCACCTGTGTGTGTACGCGACAGAGCTGCCAACAGTAGATACAATAACAATGTAATTTTATACTTAAAAAATATGTAGACTCAAATTTTACTATTTTCTGCCTAGTTTTTCCGAGAAAATCGAGTTTGAAAATCCGCTGTGTACGTATGTCGCTCGACGAACCATAGTTAGCCGTTACGGCTAAACTATGGTTCGTCGAGCGACGTGTAACGCATACAGTGTAACGCGTTTACAAACAATGTTTACACGGAATCTAAAAGCTATCATAGATTTAAGGAAAGATACAAAGTCTTTAGTGAACAAAATTTTCATATTTCACTGTCAACACAAAGTTACATATAACTTCATTTATTGACTAAATGCATGCATCACTTTTATATATGCAATAAAGATTATATTGCAAATACTAAAGATTATGATCTTATTTTGAAATATATATATGTATAAATTTTTTACACCAAAAATTTTAAAATGTTAAATATTCTCATATTAGTTTAGCGAGAAGGATATTGGACTGTGATTGGTGAATTCTTACAACTACGGCCACTTATATGCAACTACATTTACGTAATTGTAGATCAGACCTAACACTTTAATATTTTGCAGGAACAAATTTTATATACAAGGGTGGTTTGACAAGTAACTTGGTTTTATATTAGAGATGATAATTTAAATTTTGTAAAGTAGTTTATTTTTCAACATGGTCCTCTCGAAATTAAACGCACTTGCTCGAACGTTTTTCCAAATTCGCGATATCTTTATGAAAGTAAGTCTTCGAAGCCCTCAAAATATTTGTTTACTTTATAATAATTTTTTCATTTAACTCAAATTTTTATATAGTCAGAAAGATCTTGAGTTTTAGGAACAAGTGGTAATCCGAGGACGCCAGATCAAGTGAATAAGCTGGATGCAAAAGCATTTCAAATCGCAGTTTGGTCAATTTTTGCTAAACGAAACGGTTTAAATGTGTTATCGAAATATTACTGTTTAAGTAATTGTCAAACAACAAATTATTAGGACGATTTGCAAGCATAAAATATTTATTTATAGCACGGACATTTTAGATCACATATACAGATGTCGCTGTCGCTATCTATTATATTACGTGAACCTACCTTTACGAAAAAAACACTGAAAGTTGGGTGTAAATTAAAGATATTGGTGTAAATTCGGATCGTGAAATTGACGATCACACCGAAATGAGGGTTAATCCCAAAGGAATACACTCAATTGAGTGTAATTCTTAAATGAGAGTATTCTCAAGCTATAGTTATCGCCCAAATGGTGTCAATTCTGTTAGATTGTTAAAGTAAGTATTACTAATTAGCATTAATTTTAGAATAAAATCGTGAAAAAAAAATTTTTTTCTCTAAATTCGAAAATTAATTTTTTTTCATGATGCTTCCCAAACGGTCATCCATCCGAAGTTGTACCACGACCTCGCATGCTTGACCTTGACCAATCGTATACGGGAACTGCTGTACTTCGATGACCCACGAATCTGTATATGTCAACGTCTGTATAATTGTGATATATCTGTTCAATGGAAATATTAAAAACAGATGGTTTATGTGTTTATATGATAGTGTATGTATTAATATATGTATTGGTGTATGTATCATTTCCGCAAGTGTATAATGCGTATGACGTATCAGTTTATTCTTGTTTTTCATCGAATATTATAGAATAAAATGGTACATCAAATAATAAAATTCACAAATAACAAATAATTGATTAAAATTGATTTCTTATTTTATTCAAATTCGTATTAAAATCATTTCCACAAGTGCGCAGAAATGTATTACTGCATTACATAATTTAACGATCATCGATTTCGATGTCAGTAAATATTTTCGACACTGATGTAATTTAATTCTAACTGGATTATAGTGTCGATCACGCGTCGCGACACACAAATATTGCATCGACATATATCCAAAGCTTTGTGTAGTCCGAATACGCGTAATGATCTCACCCAACCGACACTCAATTATTTGATGGTAACTTCGGTTACACTTAACTAATACACCTAAG
>NW_017278224.1:0-442 GCF_001594065.2 Cyphomyrmex costatus
TTGTAAAATATTTCCAATACTTACCATTATCACGATGTATTTTAAGCACAAATAGTATGTACATAACCGCAAGCAATCTCTCGAGACTTAACCTCCTTCTCACGTTCTCAATGTTTGATTCCGATCGGAATCGACATTTCGCCAGCTCGCGAGGTACCAGAAACTTTCCGACCGTTTTGGAAACAATCCGATTGTCCATGATTACCCATCTAGTAACATCTGGTGATAAACGGAATAATTCCGATCAGAATCCATTCCGACTTGTTCCATGATAGGTACCCAGCTCCGACATCAACTTCAGTTGGAAGCCTGCAAAGTTACTAGGCTGATTAGTTAATCGAAGCTGTGACAGTGGCCCTTAATAGTGCAGATTTAGAGGAACACATTCGATACTGGCTGTATCGACACTGTACACTTCGAACAACAATTTCTTCTAAAAAAA
>NW_017278225.1:0-546 GCF_001594065.2 Cyphomyrmex costatus
ACTTTCATCAAAATATTAAAAATTGTATACTTATATTTCTTTAACAGCTGACTTTAATTTGCTATATGCGATTCGATGTAAAAAGCATAAAGCATAGATCATAATATTGTCCATAAGGTATAAGGAACAAATCAGAGTTCTTTATTTTATAGAAAGGAAGGAAACGAAGAACTTTGAATGGTATATTTTCTTATGCGTTATATATTATGCTTTATGCTTTATGCAAGAGTCTGTGCTCCCCGCTTTATTCTGTTGTCTTTTATTTCAGACATAATATGTATGCGCAAAACTGTACCGTTTGTGCGAGCTGGCGAGTTGCGAACAATTCGAAATTATAAGAAATAATAATATATTACCACGAAAACTAACTGATATATTTATTAATTAAAGGTGCCAGTACAAAGTGTACATACATAAAGCGTATGCAGCTTTCGTCCGATTTTCGAATCGCCTCCGCTGTCCCCCTCACCTCACCGCGCGTGAATTTGGCAAGTCACCGGTTCACTTCTTTCGCAGAAATCGAAAATTGTCTCCAAAATTGGATCA
>NW_017278226.1:0-295 GCF_001594065.2 Cyphomyrmex costatus
GTAATAGACGATTGGGCGCACGCATAAGGGTACGTTTCCACTGAGCACGTCACGACGTCACGCATCGCGTCGTCCACCGTGTCACGACGCGACGCGAAAAGAGAAGTTTATAATATTATAATAAAATTGTATTGATTTTATTTCGTTGCAATAACACAATATAGATTAATATAGATTATAATCAAAAATAGAACAAATAAAGGACTCTTTCTTTAAAAACATTATAAACGTCGAAATGGCATTGTAAGAGTCAAACGAAAAGAAAATTAACAACAAATTAATACATATATTCTAA
>NW_017278227.1:0-276 GCF_001594065.2 Cyphomyrmex costatus
ATGCGCACTTCATTTTAGGCTTCACAAAATCAGGAGAGTTGCGCTACTGTATATACTGTGCTATTACAGTACATTTCTCACAAGAAGCATAGCCACAATCATGGTGTAATAAGTAAGGTGAAGCATTACGCATAATGGCGTCCGCCTCTTGCCAGAACCAATCAAGATCTAGCTGAATGGGAAAGCGCGAATTTCAAAAGAGGTTAAAGGGAATCGAAATAAAAACGTCGCATATGAATGAGTTTTATAAATTGATTTAATAAATTTTTAAATTAT
>NW_017278228.1:0-7252 GCF_001594065.2 Cyphomyrmex costatus
TTTTTTATTTAAAAAATTACTTTAATTGTTTATAACTTGAAAACAAAAAAAATTACAAATTTGTTTTACAGATAAAAAAATGCGCTATGAAATTTCCTACAAGAATTAGTCGTTAAAATTGAAATTAGAGCTATGTCTAAAATTAGCCTAAAATTATATTACATATAAAACTTTAATTTACAAAAAACGTTATATTGAGAAAATTAACTTCTATATACTACGTAAAAAACACTTTCTCGAGGTCATCCATTTCAACTGCAATCGATACGACGTTAAAAGTGTCGTAAATAAATATCATGAAGTACTTTGAAACCTAGTATAAAGAATTAATATTGCAAAAATAGTTACGTCTATAGTGGTTGTGCTCTTGAATAAAGTATATACGTACAAATAAAAATTTCACTAGAGCAAAGCAATTTATTCCGTATCATATGTGTAATTATTCGGTCCCTCAGTACGTATTAAAATAAAGGTATTTTTGCCGTGAATATACCTATGTATATTTTTAATATTTAGAGCTATAATTTCTTTTTATATGTATATTATATGTGAGTGACATTGTAAAAGCATTGTGAAAGTTGCTTGAGTGACAAACTGAATTGACCTGAGTGTGCATATGAGTGTACATGTGAGTTTAAAATATAAAACATGTTCATAAAATACAGAAATACTTTATCGAAGTCATCTACTTCATCTCTAGTCGATACGACGTTAAAAGTGTAGTAAATAAATATAATCCATGAAGTACTTTGGAACCTAATATAAAGAATCAATATTGCAAGAATAATTACACCTATAGTCCTTTGTGCTCCTGAATAAAATATACGTACAAATGAAAATTTCATTAGAACAAAGCAATTTACTCTGTATCATCTGTGTAGGTTATTCGGTCGCTCAGTACTTGTTAGTTAATGCATGAACTTCGTCCTCTAATATAAGCACTCCGCAGTGTAATTCTCATCGATGTAATTCAAACGATCTATTTCTGAAATTTTTATAAGAAATATTTAACGTTTGCTTTTGTGCAGCAAAAATTGGTTCAAGTTACTAGTCGACGACCTAAAAATTATGACAAATTCGCTACAGTCAGCGCTGGCACCATTATTTATTACAAGTTCATTCCATGGTTTGGGTTTGTTTGAATATCCAGTTGGACAACCTAGGCTATATTTTTCTTGCCTGTATGCCTTGGTCAAATGGAGCATCTTAATGTACTTTTATTATCCAAGATACATCTACAAATTGGAAAATTTCGGAAACTTTATAAAATTCCTTTTAAGCGACTTGACCATTCTTCTATCTATTCCTATCAGCTTCTATCGTTATAAGGTAAAAAATTTTTAATATTCTTTTCCAGTCTCTATAACATTACTTTATCTTTGAATATTTCTTAAATTCCGTTCAAATCGATTTTTAATTGGAAGTAAAGAAGTCTTGATATGCAATAACAAATTACTTATTTTGGATGGATATAAATTTGTAAGTTAACCTTGAAAAAAATCAATTTCTATTTTCATTAATATTTATTTTGATATATATTAATGTATTAATATTTATTGTAGACAAAGTTTGTTTAATAAAATTAAAATTTGTATTTATATTATTGCGACAATAAGCTCATTTTTAGAACAATTTATTTATGTCTTGTGTATAAGAACTAATTAAATTGCAATAACACTTGAGCAATCATCTTTCTGTACACATTGCAATATCAATTTTTATTATTTTAAGTATAACACTTATAACAGTTTCTATTCTATGTTGCATAAAAAGCCTAAATGATTTTTTTAAGGAATTAAAGACATGTTTACATGAACTCTCAATAGTAGACGACACATTGGAAGCACTCGGTGTTCCGAAGGAACACCGAGTACTGCGTAAATGGATACTTCGAATAATAATTGGATGGATTGTATACCCTTTTATTGACTTCATGAAAATTTCGAGTCTTCTTATTATTCTTAGTTCATTTCAAGTATTCTTATTTCTAATTTCTTTTCGTGAAATACTTATGAGAATATATTTGAAATATGTAATTACCTTAAGTGGTTTGATTTGTGGAACTGTCCTTGGGTTAGTATATATATAAACATTTAGTTTGACTTTGGTTATAATTTATAATAATGATTTTGAAGTATACGTACGTTTATAACGTACGAATAAATATTTTAATTTTGCTGAATGATTTAATTTAGTCTCTTTATTCATTCAATTCAGATACACGAGCTCCAGATTTCATCGAGTCAATAACCTATTACGTGTAATTTATTCCGATATTTTCGAAAATAATGCAGATCATAGATGTAGAAGACAAAACAGATCCATTTTAGTCAGTCAACGGATAACAGGAGCGAAGGATCGCAAGCGATATATATGGATTTTAATGTAATTTTTAAAAAGAATTATGGAGTACACAAATCAGCTCCCATATTTGTATGCTTACAGTGTTTCTCCTTTTAAATTTCGTAATATATCGAAAAGTACATATAGGCTATTTAAAAAACGTTTAGAAAGTGCAGCAACTGTTCGAAAGCCGCGGTGTGCATTAAGCTCTGTGTCCACGTTGCTTGTGTTTCATACGAATACTCGGATCGAAAAATGTGTAGCCAGTCAACTTATAGTACTTCCATAAAAACCACATATTAATTAGCTACATATTTCCGAGATCCAAGAACTCAGACCGTGTTGTAGCATCATGGATACAGTGCTATAGACACGTAATACCCCAGATAACATTTATGTTGCATAAGATATCTAAAAGACATCTTTTAGACATATGTTTTAGACATAAGACTTCTAAAAGACGTCTTTTAGATATCTTATGCAACATAAATTTTATCTGGGACGTTTAGATACAACCGTTAAAAAGATTACTTTCGCTTGTCTTAAAGAAATTATAAAATTTCTTTACATTATATTATATATTTTCTCCAATTATTTTGCATATATCTGTTTAACGTAACACGAAAAGGTAAGATAAAGTTAATAAACTATGAGGTTTTTCATGATTTCTTCTAGATCTGGCATATTAACCTGAAATGTTAAATATGTAAATTGAAAGCTATTTTTTGATACGTTTATATAAATTTTATACGTAGGCTAATTAGAAAGAAATCATATTATATACAAATATGTATATGTAATTACATCTGAAAAAGTGTTGACATTTCATATTGGGCCCTCATCTACAAAAATAACTAATGCAACCAAAATACATAACTCATTTCTCTTTTATTTAACACATTTTTAATATCATCGAAAATGAAAGAAATATTTAAAGTTTTCAAGTTAAATGTGGATCATATGCACATCATATAGCTACATAAATAATGAACTTCATCTGAAATAATCGGACTTTCCAAACTTATAGCAACTAAGTTTATTTAAAATTCTACGCTAAAAATATGTTTTATTTAGAACTATTTATACGTCTCTTTATGGATTGATTATTATTGACTAATGCTATTCATTTATAGGCACGTCCACCTACAACTATGCCTTATATCACGCAAACTGAACAAAGTATTCAACATACAAATGTTACTATTCATGCTGTGGTACTTCAACCACTTTGCAATAAAACTCGTCTTCAATATATGGCTCATATCTGCGTATAACGGATATGGCAAAAAATTGCCATTTGAATTTAAAGTTACAATTCTTTCTAATATTTTTGAAGCGATTCCGAATATCATCTTATTTCTTACATTAAATTATTTGTGTGAAACTATTTACTACAAGGTATGGTAAAATTAAAACATTACTAATTATTTATAATTAGAGGAATAAGCAAAAGTAACAATTTTTTTGAATGAAGCTACATACGTAGTTTATCCTAAATAACATAATCTTATTCATTGGGTATAGAACATTTAATTTTAATACTGACTTGCATATAGCCTCAAATAACGCTGTCCCGACGACAAAAAAAAATAACTCGTAGAGGCATAGTCTCGGCATATAACACGAACCGGGAATTACACACGTGTATGTTCGTACTGTTGTCAAGTTGTATGTGGTACCACTATGGTTCAATCTCGAGTTTTGCCATCGGCAATTTTTAAATTAAAATTACTTTAGAAACTAAAACCATAATAAAATATCTAAACACACGGTTATTATTTGATATTATCAGTGTATTTTGATTACGACCAGTTGGAATAAAATTGGGCAGCCTAGACCGAGATCCAGATATCTAGTTTAGAAAAAAGACCATCTTAGATTTTCAGATACTTTCAGTAGCATTGTATGTAATGACCATTATGTTAATTAATTTTACAAATAATGTCCGTAATATAAATCATATTTTTTGTATTAGACAATTTTATTTTCAGATTATTTTATACGTTTTGGGTTATGAAATATTTCGCTAATTGCATTTATTTCGTATATGTTTTTTACAATGAAGAACTTAATGTCCTAGATACTTTATTTATGCACTTTGCATATATTTTCTTTGTTCTAAAGATATTTTCATAGGAATAAAACAATTTCAGATAAGCGAGACCGTAGAAATTCTGTACAAATTGTCCAATTATAATCTGGATGAAGATTTACGTGAACAGGTAACTCATTATAACAGAATTTTCATAAGACTTTAATTATTCTACTTATAATTTTATTAGCGTTTACAGAAATTCGGACACCTATATAAATTTCATCGAATTATTATGTAACAAACAGAAACATTGTAAAACAACAATTGTATTAAGCTCTTATGTATGTTAGATAATTTATGCACACTATGTACTAAAATACTGTACATATGTAAATGTATATAGATTTTCTGTACAACTACTGATGGCACTCAATATGCCGTTCACTTGTCTGAAACATTGGAGTAATTTTTTCAATGCAACAGATTAATTTTATTCAAATTTATAGTTTATTTCTTGAGGACATACAAAATAAAATATGAATTCTGTTTACTTTGGAACTAAAAAATGACTTGAATTTTAAACACATATAGTTAAAAATTACATATTGTTATTTAACCTATAAGATTGGTGATTGTTGTTTCACATATGACATATTTTTGTTATTTTTTAATAATGTCTTAATTATTTACAAAACCATTTCGTAGAATTTATACAAGTGTCCAATATGTCGTAAAGATTAGTGTCTATTTTACATTTCTTAGATCATTTATTTCTATCAGATTTTACAATTTATACTGCAAATAAAACAAAGGGAGGTGAAATTTGGCTTTGGACATTTTCGCTTTGGATATAATATCATTTACAAGGTATGTTCTACTGTTCTACATTACATTAAATAGAAATATAATATATAAGCATGTAATGGAAAGTATTATACAATATAAAGTAAAACAAACACATTCAATCTTTCGTAAGTTCAAAAATATTTACATAACGTTTCGACATTTTTATTCATCTTTATATACATTATTGACATCACATTATGTGCCCCTCGAAACCAAGCAACTTTTGTTTGACACTTTTTCTTCTATTGTCAAAAACAAGCGAGTTATTCTGTTTTAAATGTCCCTCCCTGTATATATATATATATATATATATATATATATATATATGTATATTCTATTATCAATGTCAACACTCATTGCGCTTTTGCACAAAACTTCAAACTCCTATTATTAGAAAAACGAATACCTAAATGCAGCAGCAAACTACAAGTGGCTACAAGCTACTGCAAGCTGCAAATCCAAGTTAGAACCAGTGATGCAAACACGTGTCTGCTTGCGGACAATAAAGAGTCTCTACTTGCAAACAAGTACAGAATCTATAATAAGAGTTTAAGATTTTGTGCAAAAATTCGCGAAGGCGCTGATCGTGTGCTGCAAGCCGGTCGGAATTCGTATCTTGGGTTACGTATGGCTCGTATTGTGTTTGATACTTAACTTTAAAAAAATAATAATAATAAGTTATTAGTTACTGATAAATTGTAACTAAATAAAGTTAAAAAGTTAGGAGTCTAAAATGTAACTAAGTTAAGTTAAAATTAATTAACTTTTTAACTTAACTTCTAACTTTTTAATTTAGCACTACCCAACCCTGTTAATAAGGCACTATAATCTAAATAAAAAATATTTTTTGGCCTCCCGTCCGAGGTACCAGCCTCGGTAGTCTAATTGGCTATGACACTTCCGCGTAAAAAGAGCGACCCGGGTTCGACTATCGGCTGAGATAATATATTTTTCGCAATGTAATTAAATTCTTTATAGCTTTTTAATATTTCATTCATAGATTTTAATATGTCATTTAACATGTTATTAAGATCCAAAATGCAATGAGCATCAGAATTGCCAGATCGTTAGTCAATTCAACTCGTGATAGTACTGCAGTAGTTTTGTTAGTTTGCGTTTAAAGTTTGAAACAATTTCTGCGCGTATTTAGGGATTTACATACGCAGTATATAAATTTACACGGAAATTATATTAGAAGCATTCAAGATCCAGCTTGAGCGTAAATGGCTTATTCTCGCATCGGTACTTATTTTAAAAAATATTTATTAAAAATATTTATCTACTTCAACATAAACTTTATTTAATACATTTAATTTACATTTTAACGTTTTCAAATTAAGCTTATTTTAAATAGGTACAACATTTTTATGTAGTATTTTAAAGAATGTATAACTATGAATACTAATCATAAATATTCTGTACTGTCAGGATCATTCTTTTATGTGAATTGTTTTCGATTTAACACAAACATTTTCATAGAATATAATGAAAGTATACTTGTTTCAGGTACACATTACAGCTTTACACTTCGTGCTATTTTTATTTCAGGTATGTGATCCTGACATTCTATTGTCTCTAATACATAAACATAAATGTTTTGATTATTGTTTAATATCAATATGTGTATAATTAAAAGCGTTTTGTTTAACCCTTCATGCACACTTTAAAAAATTACAGTTTATTCCTAATTTTATTCATCAAGAAAATGAAATAATTTTATTGTAATGAAAAATTTATCTTTAATTCTGAAAAAATTGTAACGAATTAACATAAGAAAATGAGTTTTTTACTTATAAATTATAACTTTTTAAATTTATAAAGTTTTTAATTTTTGGTTCACTATTGTACTTTTGAGATTTACATTATGCTCGGTTCATTTTGACCTGTAATAATCATAAAGTGTTAAACAATATAAAATTTCTGATTGTTATAAAATGATTTCAAAATTTTACAATCGAACATTTGATTACAGTATATATAAAAATACATTATAAAAGTTACATTTATAATATTTTATAAAAATTTGTA
>NW_017278228.1:7657-12595 GCF_001594065.2 Cyphomyrmex costatus
TTCGTTACCGTTACCCAAAAAATGTAACTCGTTACCGTTACAGTTACCAAAAAAAGAAAGTAACGCAGTTACCAGTAAAGTTACCAAAAAAGTAACTTGTAACTGTAACTTCGTTACAAGTAACGAGTTACTTCCATTCCCTGATTACAGGTTTAAATTGAATGTTGATTTACATTATTCTTAGCGCTCTCTAGCAATTTGATAATTGTGCATGTCGTGCGAGTATGCTATTTTATTTTACGTTATGCGTGTATTGTAGCCCGTATTGAAGTGGAACAAAGTGATATGTATAATGACTTACAAGAAAACGTCTTTTCTTATCCGTTAACGTGCAAATTATATCAGTTTGGGTACAAATTATTACAGTTGATTAATTCGATTTTCTATTATATTGCTGTGTAAGTACTTGGTATCATAAATAATGGTGCATTCTGTTTCACATGTTTCATTTATACTTTTTTACATTTAATGAACAACAAAGATGAATTCATCATGTATGAAATAAAATACACTTATAGTTAACAATAAAACATTTAGGCTGAGTATCCTCTGAACACTGCAAATACTTCATTAACAGTAAACTAATCAAAATATGCTTCAAAGCATTTGCAGGGTGAAGTGAATCGCCACCCTTGATCAAATTAATCTACAAAATTTTGTAGATATACAGAGTGACCAATGGGACTATAAAGTAAAACTAAATGATTAATACTTTGCAATAAGTCGAATAAAATGAATTAAATGTGATTAAGGAGAAAAATTGAAATTTTACTGTTATCATATCTATAAAAATGAGACATAATTATTTAACAGGTGAAACATTACAATAAAAAGGGCATCAATATGTTGTACACATGAGTTAATGAAATCGTCTCCTGCTCGTGTGTTTCGTGTTCAAGTGGCGCGGGCGTTTGGTACGCATTGTGCCCTGATCGTCATTTCCGCAAACGGAAATAAATCTCTTTTGTATAAAAAATTTGAAATTAGTGAAATATTCGAAAAGTGTTTACAAAGAATTCATTTTTAATTACAGCTGACTTTGGCGTAACCTTGAAAAACTTCAATAATAGGTCACCGTATTCGTCTTAAAACGCTCTATCAGCATGTAAATAAAAAGCTATATCAATTCATTAAAAAGAAACAAAGAAAAACAGGGTTGATTTTGACAAATACTTTGCGTCTCCAAGTACAAAAAAAAATATTGACGTTACATTTTGTGTCCCTCGAAGTAATAAGTATAAGAGTTATTCAACGTTGCATAGTAAAAAGTGGCATTTTTACTTCAACGTGAAATAATTCGGTGAAAGAAAAACGAACAGAGGTCGATAAAAAAGCAAATTGAATGTAAAAAATCACTCTTTTAAAAGCTGTAAACGGCATTTGTGCATAATTTTTAATCTGTGCCGTGCAACTTCACAAATTTAATAAAAATTTCAAGTTCTGATACATGTTCATTTATGTTTGTGCAATTTTATGAACATATCGCGCGAGGTAAAACCGTTTTTTGAAGTACCCATCTGAAAAGTAGAGATAAAAATAAGAAAATTACATAATTACATAATCATAAAAATTACATATAATTATGTAATTTTTAATATTATTAAATACACCAGATTTTCGCTACTTCGATCCAGCGTGTGGTATATGCTCCTTTTTCTTATTTTTATTTTTAACTTAACCACTTGATCTTTAAATCATTTTTAAATCATTGAAAAGTAGAGATTTCGAACTTTAAAAAGTTTTTTGAACATCTCACTACGATGACTTTTCACTGAATTATTGCTATTTGAAAATATTAAAAATTAGTAAAATTTAAGTTGCCCGTTTTTTATGCGTGTGAATGTAATTGTCAGACGTCGTAAATGAAGACAATTAAATAAAAATAATTATAAGATGTTATATAATTAAATATTTCATAACTATTTTATATCTTTAAGAAATTGTACATAGTTATGGTGTAAACTCTTAATGTCAAAGAGCAAATTCGAACTTTCGTCCTGGACATGAATGTGAACGCATTCAGAAGTTAATCTTTCGTTTAAGAATCGTTCAATATCAAGTACTCCACGATATTCTCCTAATCAATATCGTATTTCTTATTATATAAAATAATGTTTGTAATTTACTCTATGATTCGTAATTACGAGTTGTTATTTGTATTTCGGTTAATGCCCTTCTACGAAAGGGTCGCAAGTCGTAAAAGCCGTAAAAAATTGAGCAACGACAGTTCAATAAGAAAAAAATAATCAATTACAATTGATTAATTTTTTACATCTTACGACTTGCGACTATAGTTGAACAGGCTTTATGTAGTTATAACGATAAACTGAATTCCTAGTTTTAAGTTTCATCCTCGTTCGTCCAACGTATGATGTGTTACAGGAAATGCAAGAAATCTTCTAAACCACATTTCTCCTTTTTTTTCGTGAAAGAACGTCTTCCTGCATCTTATTAAACTTGTCTAATTAGTTTAAGTTGATAAAAGCTAATTTTGTATTAAAATTTTTGATACTTTTTAATCTTTCAGATATTAATTGCATATAGGGTATTATAAACCATGACGGGTATTCATTATTGTTAATATAATTTTCTTTTTACTGTGTAATTTTGCGTTAAGCATTTTAAACGTGCATTAATAGTCTCAAAAATAAAATCAGTAGATAATCATTATTTAATAATTTTGTACCGACCGTATATTGTCAAACAAACGAAGAAAGAATTACCGCCTATAACGGTCAAAGCTGGATCAAAGTGCTTATTATAATTATGCGTGAAATTTTATAGTATTATAATATCACCGATTTTTACTTGATTCATTACAAATATGAAGATGATTATCATTATTTAATACGGTACAGATTATATACACGATGCTTTTTTTCAGATTGTATTCAGATGAGATATTTTTAAATTGTTATCCGTTGAAATCGACATAAAAGTAAATAAAGAATTATATTATAAAAAATCATTCAATTCTTTTCCTATACAAAAAAATAAGGATTAGTAAAGATCTTTTGTTTATGGAGAATTGCGCAAGCTTATATTTTTGATCCTTATTTTGTAATGGTTCATTTGTTAACTAATTACACATCTTTTATAATGGTAGACAAATTTCGAGTAGGAAATGACTGTTTCGTAATTTTGAGTTTTCCTTTCACAAATCAACGATTACTTTATTTATCATTGATAGACTACCGTATATGAATTGGATTTTACAAAGTAACGCCTTGCGAACGTTATTTCATCGCAGTCTGATTGATCACGCTCATGAACGAATATCGAATAGATACGAATAGAATATCGAATTCACTATCAATCTAACTCGTGATATTACTGCGGTAGTTTATTAGTGTTGCATTTCAAGTCTGAAAAAATTTTGACGCGCAATCGAGGACTTACATACGTAGTAAGTATATAATTCACATGCAATTATTTAAATGCACCCGTGATCCAGGTTATAGCGTTTTCTCTTGGGATACACTGAATGTAACCTTAAGCTGGAAACACAATGCGAGGGAATAGCGATAGCGATAAGTTTCAACCTATCAAAAATGTGTATTCCGGTGTATTCGATTTCTGATAAGTTAAAACTTATCGCTATCGCTATTCCCTCGCATTGTGTTTCCAGCTTTACACTACACCAATTGCGTGTAAGTGATGCACCAGTGCTGCACTACACTAATGTACGTACATCATGGTATACACTACTTCATGCTATCATTGCTATCGTGTTTAATCATGCTGCCGGTTGACTTCCATTTTCAAATTTTAAATGTTACACTGTCTCTACATCGTCCTTTTGAATAGCAAAGTCCCATTTCGTGCATAAAATTTGCACTACGCTGTAGCCACGGAAACCGTTACACTGAATATGAGTTTGCCTACCACCAGCCAAGGAAACACTCTGCACTGTCCGAGTGTTGCACTGATGGGTGCTAGAGTGCAGCCAAGAAAAAGAACTATTAGACCGCTCCGGCATTGTCTCATTCGGTTTGAAATTTAGCAGTTCAATAAGAATTGATATTGAATTTTGATTTAGTTGCTTGGAAATATTTATTTAACCTATTAATGGGCCGATTGTTCCATCTTTTGGTAAAGTTTACCTGTTAGGTAAGTAGCAAGATTACCCAATCACGTGCGCGGATTACCAGATTTACCTAACAGGTAAACGTTACTGAAAGATGGAACAATCGGCCCTCAGAATTCTAGAATATCTAATAGAAGTAAATTAAACGTTTGCAAATTTCTCATTCGGTAATTCTTACAAAAATTCTGTTTTGTCCGTTTTTGAACAGATATGCTGATTAATAATCACCCAAATTTACAATTAATGCACCTGCGGAATTTCTTCAGTGTGATTTTACGGAAATTTCCCGGTCGATACGGTAATAAAGAGATAAATATAGGTATAATTATCACTAACACCCGCCTTTTTTTTCCTCCGTCGACGAACGTATCAATTTGAATCGATCGTAGCACGTCGTTCCCCACTACCACCTGTCATGCCCGAAGCCGTTACGGTAGAAAATCGATATGGGGAAACGCGGTGGTGGGACAATCAGCAAATGTTTTACGAGACAATAAAAGCAACTTAGAACCTTCAAGGTTTTGCAAAAATAAAATTCTTTCTGTATCACTTTTCAGTAATTCATTTTGTGTTACTTTTATAAATAAGAAAAGTTATTACAAATGTCGAAAAATGTTGTTTTAAAAATATTCAAGATAATGGAGAAAATCGGGACATAACTATTTAATGTATCTAATATGTTTTAGTATTTTTTTGCTTGTTTTCCGTTCCTCCGTTTTGAGTAAACTCCGTTGTCACTCCGCCGTCGCTTCTCACTATCAATACAACACTCGCAGCTTTGAGTGAATTGAATGTGAGGAGATCTAGTTATGATCAACGCGATTTTAGAACTTTGATCCGGGTTTTAATTA
>NW_017278229.1:0-379 GCF_001594065.2 Cyphomyrmex costatus
CAGAACATATTTTTTTATATTTTATAATAAACACAAAAAACAAATAATAATTTTTCAAGAAACAATGCTTTTATAAAGAAAAATTTTTATATTCTTGGTAAAAATGTAGATTAGGAGAGCCTCCCCCAATGACCTTGACCTTGACATATGTTGTCAAGGTCATGACCCTGAGTGACTTTGAGGAAGTTTTAACCGTCGGACCTAACTCGTTAAAAAGTTATTAATAAAAAAAGTTTCAAAATTAACGTATCATCTCTGGAAAATTATACGTATTAACGTATCATTTCTGCCATATATGTATTATAACAAGTACTATTTTTACACACGCGCGCGCGCACACACACACACACACAGACACACACACAATATAACAGACCAA
>NW_017278230.1:0-607 GCF_001594065.2 Cyphomyrmex costatus
TCAAGTAATAATAGAAAAAAATATTTTAAAATTTTTACCTTATAACGGTAGAAACTGATAAATATCGTTGAAAGGGTCTCCAATTTAAATAAATAGAACATGATAAAGACTAATTTTGAAGCAAACTGCCAGAAATAGATGGTTTTTGTAATTACATAGTACATATAAGAGCCCCATAATAGCAAAGCATACAGGTAAGACAAATGCAGTCTGGATTGTCCGAGTGGATATTCAAATAATCCTAAACAGTGGAACCAGCTGATAATAAATAATGGTGCCATCGATGACTGTAGCGATTTTGTCATAGTTCCTGGATCGTCGGCTAGTAACTTGAATTAATTCTTGCTGCGTAAAAGACGAACGTAATTGTTTTAATACTCTTTCTATTACCTTTGAAATAGTTTGTACAGATCTTTTAAAAACTATTGGAAACTTACTCTGTGGATGCTTATATATAAAAGGATGATGCATATATGGGTATACACCGTTTAACAAATAATATGCAGCAGAATAAATGCACAGATGACCTAGAATAGATTACTGATTCTAATGAATTTTTTATTTGTAAGTATTATCCAAGAGAACAAACGATTATAAACGCAACAAT
>NW_017278230.1:643-916 GCF_001594065.2 Cyphomyrmex costatus
TTCCACTATTCCTATCTTTTCGATCTGTTCGTCGACTCGATGGTATTTTTAAAGATCGGGGACTGTATCGACTAATAATTATTAGTATTTAAATTTTAATTTTAGGAATTTTTCTTTTCTGTATGTCCTAAATAAATTTGCCTCGCCATAACTCTTGAGTGACAGTCGAGAGAGAATATCAAACTAATGCATGATTGGAAGCGATAAGCTGGGAAACGGAAGAATAATACATTAAAAATAAACAGATCATGAAAATTTTATATCTATGTCATA
>NW_017278231.1:0-303 GCF_001594065.2 Cyphomyrmex costatus
GACATATTAAAATCTGAAAAGGTTAATTTTTAATTTTCGTATTTAAAATTCTGTAATTCTTATTAATTGCGAAAAATATTAATAATTTTGGTGTTTCGTCCAGGTTTCCACTATTGGACTCATCAGTAAGGTATTGTAGTGGAAACCTACCTTAGACGCCTGTGTAAATTATTAAATTGAGATTCTATATATAGAGATATACGCGTATCTCAGTATTTGCAAGAAATTTTTACGAATATTGATAGACTCCTGATGGGGGAGGGGATCGACGTAGTAATATTCTTCGCAATATTTATCTAAAGT
>NW_017278232.1:0-852 GCF_001594065.2 Cyphomyrmex costatus
CAAATGATAAATGTCATTAAAATTAAGTAAGTAATAAGGTAGAGTAACTTGGCGCCGACTATTCCCAGTGAGAAATAACGAATCGAAATGATATCGAAATGATATCGAAATGATCATCGAAACGAGGTAGAAATCCAACATCGTTTCGAGATTCAGACGGGCTTGGTTTCGAGAAAATTTCGACATCAAAATCAGCTCAATTTCGAACAATTTTTGATATCGAAATCAGGTCGATTTTGAACAATTTTTGATATCGAAATCAACACGATTTTGAATAATTTTTGAGGTCGAAACCAATGGTCACGTTCAATAGACTTACGGCCGCGAAACAGACATTGCATAAAGCATAACGCATAAAAGTATCAATCAATCTGAATCTTTCCTTTCCTTCCACTTCACGGAAAAGGACTTTGATCGATTGATGCTCTTATGCACTATATGCATTATGCAAAAGTCTGTGTCGCAGCCTTTAACTGTGTGGAGCGGATTCGTGAGCGCTCGCTGCTATTCGTCTATTTAAAAGAATACACTAATAACAGTGAGCGCTCACGGATTTGCTCCGCAACTGTTTAGTCTGCTGAACGCGATCAATGTCGAAGTCGATAAATCACAGTGCAGGATAGGCGAACGTATAATAATACTACAAATGCTTTAAAGCACTCTTTGGTCGATATTAATAATCACTCGGTTCGACATCGAATTGACGGTCGTTTCTCAAGTTTCTCATTTTAAGACCGTCTTCAGTAATATCTTAAGATGTGGCTCTTAATTAGTTTATGATATTTTAAAATTGTACTTAAAACAGTCTTAAAAACCAACTATGAAACAATTACTAATCTTTAATTCACTAAT
>NW_017278233.1:0-574 GCF_001594065.2 Cyphomyrmex costatus
TATCTTTAATGCTAAAATTGTTATCAAATGATCAATTAAGTTAAATAAGTGAACCGGCAAATTTTTACCTCAACGAGAACCAACATGACGTTTAATATATTTTTGTGTTCTTTAATAATGTATGTATACACCTATAGTAATAAAAAATTATCAAATTGTATTTTAATGTGCAAAAAAATTGTTGAAAAAACGTCGTTTTCACTAGAACTACCCCCTTAATATAAATAAATTTTCTAAATAAAGTATTATTTTCCCTATCGTACTTTAATGTTACTACAAGACAAGTGTTTTTTAACGTTGGAGGATAAAATCTTCGTATAATTCCAGTCAGGTGATGTTTCAATAGAACATCTTCCTGACTTATGGAAGATACTTGGCGCCTGAGCTCGCCAGTGTTGGATTTGTTCAATTCGTGTTTTCTTAGAAACTCAAAATATAACGTCTATTATCTAAAAATTTTCCCATTGTTTGTAGCAATTTTTTTGGTTAATTTTACATATTTTTAAAAGGAAAATGATAAATATAAAGATTTACAAATTATACTAATTTTACTTTATTTAAATTTGAATTATTC
>NW_017278234.1:0-1028 GCF_001594065.2 Cyphomyrmex costatus
CCACAGCATAGATTGCGGAAAACTCAACGATTGTGCCATCATACTGCCGAGCGAGGACGACAACCCAGTGAGAAATAACGAATCGAAATGATATCAAAATGATATCGAAATGATCATCGAAACGAGGTAGAAATCCAACATCGTTTCGAGATTCAGACGGGCTTGGTTTCGAGAAAATTTCGACATCAAAATCAGCTCAATTTCGAACAATTTTTGATATCGAAATCAGGTCGATTTTGAACAATTTTTGATATCGAAATCAACACGATTTCGAATAATTTTTGAGGTCGAAACCAATGGTCACGTTCAATAGACTTACGGCCGCGAAACAGACCTTTGCATAAAGCATAACGCATAAAAGTATCAATCAATCTGAATCTTTCCTTTCCTTCCACTTCACGGAAAAGGACTTTGATCGATTGATGCTCTTATGCACTATATGCATTATGCAAAAGTCTGTGTCGCAGCCTTTAACTGTGTGGAGCGGATTCGTGAGCGCTCGCTGCTATTCGTCTATCTAAAAGAATACACTAATAACAGTGAGCGCTCACGGATTTGCTCCGCAACTGTTTAGTCTGCTGAACGCGATCAATGTCGAAGTCGATAAATCACAGTGCAGGATAGGCGAACGTATAATAATGCTACAAATGCTTTAAAGCACTCTTTGGTCGGTATTAATAATCACTCGGTTCGACATCGAATTGACGGTCGTTTCTCAAGTTTCTTATTTTAAGACCGTCTTCAGTAATATCTTAAGATATGGCTCTTAATTAGTTTATGATATTTTAAGATTGTACTTAAAACAGTCTTAAAAACCAACTATGAAACAATTACTAATCTTTAATTCACTAATTAGTAAAATTCTTTATACTGATTGGACAATCAAATGCTTCAAAACATTTATAGCATCATGTTGTTTGTAGTCATAGCTAGAGGAAAAATGGAATAATTATTTTTACTTATTGTTAGTCTATATATTAAATTTATTAACAAATATTAAACTTTATAAATATTAAATTTATTAAGTT
>NW_017278235.1:0-533 GCF_001594065.2 Cyphomyrmex costatus
TTTTTACAATTTTGTCAAAATACATATTTACAATAAAAGAAAATTTTTTAAAGATATATTTATAACTAAAGGAGAGACTGCATTTTATCAATTTTGATCGATTGCAGTGGTTGCAGAACGACTTGGAGCATGTTAAAGTAAACTATAAAACTAACACCTGTAAAACCGTTTCTTACTAGAAGTTAATTAATTGAATAATACAATGTGAGTAAAATGTATAGAACAAAAAAAGAAGGGGGGAGTAAAATGTATAGACATAGTGTTTTCCACTGATAAAACTAGTGTAACACTGATGCTCATTAAGTACAATTGAATTCAAATCAATTTACACATATTTTCAGTGTTCATAAATAATTTAATCATTTTAGTTAGATATTCTTTGTTTTATCACAATAACCTTATAATGTTAAAATAATTAAGTTATTAACGCTGAAAGAATGTAAATTGATTTATATTCAATTGCACTTGGGGTGCACCAGTGATGTACTAGTTTTTCCAATGGAAAATGCTATTAGTAAAATATCTTGAACAAG